>NW_027488693.1:300000-591054 GCF_050948215.1 Halictus rubicundus
GGATAGGGGATTGGATAGGTTAGAGGATAGGATAGGACAGATGATATTATAGGAATGAGGATAGGATATGATAGAGGATACGATATTATAGAGGATAGGATAGGATAGAGGATAGGATAGGATAGAGGATAGGATAGGATAGAAGATAGGATAGGATAGATGATAGGATAGGATAGAGGATAGGATAAGATAGAGGATAAGATAGGATAGAGGATAGGATAGGATAGAGGATAGGATATGATAGAGGATAGGATAGGATAGAAGATAGGATCGGATAGAGGATAGGATAGAGGATTGGATAGGATAGAGGATAGGATAAGATAGATTATAGGATAGGATAGAGGATAGGATACGATAGAGGATAGGATAGGATAGAGGATAGGATCGGATAGAGGATATGATAGGGGATTGGATAGGATAGATGATAGGATAGGATAGAGGATAGGATAGGATAGAGGATAGGATAGGATAGATGATAGGATAGAATAGAGGATAGGATAAGATAGAGGATAGGATATGATAGGATAGAGGATAGGATAGGATAGAGGATAGGATAGGATAGGATAGAGGATAGGATACGATAGAGGATACGATAGGATAGGATAGAGGATAGGATAGGATAGAGGATAGGATAGGATAGAGGATAGGATATGATAGTGGATCGGATAGGATAGAGGATTGGATAGGATAGAGAATATGATACGGTAGACGATAGGGGATTGGATCGGATACAGGATAGGAGGCGGTAGAGGATAGGATAGGATAGGATGGAGAATAGGATACGATAGAGGATAGGTTAGGATAGAGGATAGGATAGGATAGAGGATAGGATAGGATAGAGGATAGGATAGGATAGGATGGAGATTAGGATAGGATAGAGGATAGGATAGGATAGAAGATAGGATAGGATAGAGGATAGGATAGGATAGAGGATAGGATAGGATAGAGGATAGGATAGGATACAGCATAGGATACGATAGAGGATAGGATAGGGGATTGGATAGGATAGAGGATAGGATAGGACAGATGATATTATAGGAATGTGGATAGGATATGATAGAGGATACGATATTATAGAGGATAGGATAGGATAGAGGATAGGATAGGATAGAGGATAGGATAGGATAGAAGATAGGATAGGATAGATGATAGGATAGGATAGAGGATAGGATAAGATAGAGGATAAGATAGGATAGAGGATAGGATAGGATAGAGGATAGGATATGATAGAGGATAGGATAGGATAGAAGATAGGATCGGATAGAGGATAGGATAGAGGATTGGATAGGATAGAGGATAGGATAAGATAGATTATAGGATAGGATAGAGGATAGGATACGATAGAGGATAGGATAGGATAGAGGATAGGATCGGATAGAGGATATGATAGGGGATTGGATAGGATAGAGGAAAGGATAGGATAGAGGATAGGATAGGATAGAGCATAGGATAGGACAGAGGATAGTATAGGGGATTGGATAGGATAGAGGATAGGATAGCACAGATGATATTATAGGAATGAGGATAGGATATGATAGAGGATACGATATTATAGAGGATAGGATAGGATAGAGGATAGGATAGGATAGAGGATAGGATAGGATAGAGGATAGGATAGGATAAAGGATAGGATAGGATAGAGGATAGGATAGGATAGAGGATAGGATAGGATAGAGCATAGGATAGGACAGAGGATAGTATAGGGGATTGGATAGGATAGAGGATAGGATAGCACAGATGATATTATAGGAATGAGGATAGGATATGATAGAGGATACGATATTATAGAGGATAGGATAGGATAGAGGATAGGATAGGATAGAGGATAGGATAGGATAGAGGATAGGATAGGATAAAGGATAGGATAGGATAGAGGATAGGATAGGATAGAGGATAGGATAGGATAGAGGATAGGATAGTATAGAGGATAGGATAGGATAGAGGATATGATAGGATAGAGGATAGGATAGGATAGAGGATAGGATCGGATAGAGGATATGATAGGGGATTGGATAGGATAGAGGAAAGGATAGGATAGAGGATAGGTTAGGATAGAGGATAGGATAGGATAGGATAGAGGATAGGATAGGATAGAGGATAGGATAGGATAGAGGATAGGATAGGATAGATCATAGGATACGATAGAGGATAGGATAGGGGATTGGATAGGTTAGAGGATAGGATAGGACAGATGATATTATAGGAATGAGGATAGGATATGATAGAGGATACGATATTATAGAGGATAGGATAGGATAGAGGATAGGATAGGATAGAGGATAGGATCGGACACAGGATAGGATAGGGGATTGGATAGGATAGTGGATAGGATAGGATAGAGGATAGGATAGGATAGAGGTTAGGATACGATAGAGGATTCGATAGGATAGGATAGAGGATAGGATGCGATAGAGGATACGAAAGGATAGGATAGAGGGTAGGATAGAGGATAGGATAGGATAGAGGATACGTTAGGATAGGATAGAGGATACGATAGGATAGGATAGAGGATAGGATAGGATAGAGGATTGGATAGGATAGAGGATAGGATATGATAGAGGATAGGATAGAGGATAGGATAGGATAAAGGATAGGATAGGATAGAGAATAGGATAGAGGATAGGATAGGATAGAGGATACGTTAGGATAGGATAGAGGATACGATAGGATAGGATAGAGGATAGGATAGGATAGAGGATTGGATAGGATAGAGGATAGGATATGATAGAGGATAGGATACGATAGGGGATACGATAGGATATGATAGAGGATAGGATAGGATAGATGATAGGGGACGATAGAGGATAGGATAGGATAGAGGATAGGATAGGATAGAGGATAGGATATGATAGAGGATAGGATAGGATAGAGGATAGGATAGGATAGATGATAGGATAGGATAGAGGGTAGGATAAGATAGAGGATAGGATAGGATAGAGGATAGGATACGATAGAGGATACGATAGGATAGGATAGAGGATAGGATAGGATAGAGGATAGGATAGGATAGAGGATAGGATAGGATAGAGGATAGGATATGATAGTGGATCGGATAGGATAGAGGATTGGATAGGATAGAGGATAGGTTAGGATAGAGGATAGGATAGGATAGAGGATAGGATAGGATAGAGGATAGGATAGGATAGGATAGAGAATAGGATAGGATAGAGGATAGGATAGTATAGAGGATAGGATAGGATAGAGGATAGGATAGGATAGAGGATAGGATGCGATAGATGATACGAAAGGATAGGATAGAGGGTAGCATAGGATAGAGGATAGGATAGAGGATAGGATAGGATAGAGGATAGGATAGGATAGAGGATAGGATAGGATAGAGGATAGGATAAGATAGAGGATAGGATAGGATAGAGGATAGGATAGGATAGAGGATAGGATCGGATAGAGGATAGGATGGGATAGAGGATAGGATATGATAGTGGATCGGATAGGATAGAGGATTGGATAGGATAGAGGATAGGTTAGGATAGAGGATAGGATAGGATAGAGGATAGGATAGGATAGAGGATAGGATAGGATAGGATAGAGAATAGGATAGGATAGAGGATAGGATAGTATAGAGGATAGGATAGGATAGAGGATAGGATACGATAGAGGATACGAAAGGATACGATAGAGGGTAGGATAGGATAGAGGATAGGATAGGATAGAGGATAGGATATGATAGAGAATACAATAGGATAGAGGATAGGATAGGAGAGAGGATAGGATAGGATAGAGGATAGGTTAGGATAGAGGATAGGATAGAGGATAGGATAGGATAGAGGATACGTTAGTATAGGATAGGGGATACGATAGGATAGGATAGAGGATAGGATAGTATAGAGGATAGGATAGGATAGAGGATAGGATAGGATAGAGGATAGGATGCGATAGATGATACGAAAGGATAGGATAGAGGGTAGCATAGGATAGAGGATAGGATAGAGGATAGGATAGGATAGAGGATAGGATAGGATAGAGGATAGGATAGGATAGAGGATAGGATAAGATAGAGGATAGGATAGGATAGAGGATAGGATAGGATAGAGGATAGGATCGGATAGAGGATAGGATAGGATAGAGGATAGGATATGATAGTGGATCGGATAGGATAGAGGATTGGATAGGATAGAGGATAGGTTAGGATAGAGGATAGGATAGGATAGAGGATAGGATAGGATAGAGGATAGGATAGGATAGGATAGAGAATAGGATAGGATAGAGGATAGGATAGTATAGAGGATAGGATAGGATAGAGGATAGGATAGGATAGAGGATAGGATAGGATACGATAGAGGGTAGGATAGGATAGAGGATAGGATAGGGTAGAGGATAGGATCGGATAGAGGATAGGATAGGGGATTGGATAGAATAAAGGATAGGATAGGATAGAGGATAGAATAGGATAGAGGATAGGATAGTATAGAGGATAGGATATAATAGAGGATAGGATAGGATAGAGGATAGGATACGATAGGGGATACGATAGGATATGATAGAGGATAGGATAGGATAGATGATAGGATAGGATAGAGGATAGGATAAGATAGAGGATATGATGGGATAGATGATATTATAGGAAAGAGGAAAGGATATGATAGAAGATACGATATTGTAGAGGATAGGATAGGATAGGATAGAGGATAGGATAGGATAGAGGATAGGATAGGATAGAGGATAGGATAGGATAGAGGATAGGATAGGATAGAGGATAGGATAGGATAGAGGATAGGTTACGATAGAGGATACGAAAGGATAGGATAGAGGGTAGGATAGGATAGAGGATAGGATAGGATAGAGGATAGGATATGATAGAGAATACAATAGGATAGAGGATAGGATAGGAGAGAGGATAGGATAGGATAGAGGATAGGATAGAGGATAGGATAGGATAGAGGATACGTTAGTATAGGATAGAGGATACGATAGGATAGGATAGAGGATAGGATAGGATAGAGGATTGGATAGGATAGAGATTAGGATATGATAGAGGATAGGATAGAGGATAGGATAGGATAAAGGATAGGATAGGATAGAGAATAGGATAGGATAGAGGATAGGTTAGGATAGAGCATAGGATACGATAGAGGATAGGATAGGGATTGGATAGGATAGAGGATCGGATAGGACAGATGATATTATAGGATAGAGGATAGGATATGATAGAGGATACGATATTATAGAGGATAGGATAGGATAGAGGATAGGATAGGATAGAGAATAGGATAGGATAGAGGATAGGCTAGGATAGAGCATAGGATACGATAGAGGATAGGATAGGGATTGGATAGGATAGAGGATCGGATGGACAGATGATATTATAGGATAGAGGATAGGATATGATAGAGGATACGATATTATAGAGGATAGGATAGGATAGAGGATAGGATAGGATAGAGGATAGGATATGATAGAGGATAGGATAGTATAGAGGATAGGATAGGATAGAGGATAGGATAGGATAGAGGATAGGATACGATAGAGGATACGAAAGGATACGATAGAGGGTAGGATAGGATAGAGGATAGGATAGGATAGAGGATAGGATATGATAGAGAATAGGATAGGATAGAGGATAAGATAGGATAGAGGATAGGATATGATAGAGGATACGATATTATAGAGGATAGGATAGGATAGAGGATAGGATAGGATAGAGGATAGGATAGGATAGAGGATAGGATATGATAGAGGATAGGATAGGATAGAGGATACGATAGGATAGGATAGAGGATAGGATAGGATAGAGGATTGGATAGGATAGAGGATAGGATATGATAGAGGATAGGATAGGATAAAGGATAGGATAGGATAGATGATAGGATAGGATAGAGGGTAGGATAAGATAGAGGATAGGATAGGATAGAGGATAGGATAGGGTAGAGGATAGGATCGGATAGAGGATAGGATAGGGGATTGGATAGAATAAAGGATAGGATGCGATAGAGGATAGAATAGGATAGAGGATAGGATAGTATAGAGGATAGGATATAATAGAGGATAGGATAGGATAGAGGATAGGATACGATAGGGGATACGATAGGATATGATAGAGGATAGGATAGGATAGATGATAGGGGACGATAGAGGATAGGATAGGATAGAGGATAGGATAGGATAGAGGATAGGATATGATAGAGGATAGGATAGGATAGAGGATAGGATAGGATAGAGGATAGGATAGGATAGAGGATAGGATAGGATAGAGGATAGGATATGATAGTGGATCGGATAGGATAGAGGATTGGATAGGATAGAGGATAGGTTAGGATAGAGGATAGGATAGGATAGAGGATAGGATAGGATAGAGGATAGGATAGGATAGGATAGAGAATAGGATAGGATAGAGGATAGGATAGTATAGAGGATAGGATAGGATAGAGGATAGGATAGGATAGAGGATAGGATGCGATAGATGATACGAAAGGATAGGATAGAGGGTAGCATAGGATAGAGGATAGGATAGAGGATAGGATAGGATAGAGGATAGGATAGGATAGAGGATAGGATAGGATAGAGGATAGGATAAGATAGAGGATAGGATAGGATAGAGGATAGGATAGGATAGAGGATAGGATCGGATAGAGGATAGGATAGGATAGAGGATAGGATATGATAGTGGATCGGATAGGATAGAGGATTGGATAGGATAGAGGATAGGTTAGGATAGAGGATAGGATAGGATAGAGGATAGGATAGGATAGAGGATAGGATAGGATAGGATAGAGAATAGGATAGGATAGAGGATAGGATAGTATAGAGGATAGGATAGGATAGAGGATAGGATACGATAGAGGATACGAAAGGATACGATAGAGGGTAGGATAGGATAGAGGATAGGATAGGATAGAGGATAGGATATGATAGAGAATAGGATAGGATAGAGGATAGGATAGGATAGAGGATAGGATATGATAGAGGATACGATATTATAGAGGATAGGATAGGATAGAGGATAGGATAGGATAGAGGATAGGATAGAGGATAGGATAGGATAGAGGATAGGATAGGATAGAGGATAGGATAGGATAGAGGATAGGATAGGATAGAGGATACGTTAGGATAGGATAGAGGATACGATAGGATAGGATAGAGGATAGGATAGGATAGAGGATTGGATAGGATAGAGGATAGGATATGATAGAGGATAGGATAGGATAAAGGATAGGATAGGATAGATGATACGATAGGATAGAGGGTAGGATAAGATAGAGGATAGGATAGGATAGAGGATAGAATAGGATAGAGGATAGGATAGTATAGAGGATAGGATATAATAGAGGATAGGATAGGATAGAGGATAGGATACGATAGGGGATACGATAGGATATGATAGAGGATAGGATAGGATAGATGATAGGGGACGATAGAGGATAGGATAGGATAGAGGATAGGATAGGATAGAGGATAGGATATGATAGAGGATAGGATAGGATAGAGGATAGGATAGGATAGATGATAGGATAGGATAGAGGATAGGATAAGATAGAGGATAGGATAGGATAGAGGATAGGATACGATAGAGGATACGATAGGATAGGATAGAGGATAGGATAGGATAGAGGATAGGATAGGATAGAGGATAGGATAGGATAGAGGATAGGAAATGATAGTGGATCGGATAGGGCTCGGATGCTCATCGGGCGGCCTAACAGGGGGGAAGGCGCCACGTCGTCCGTTGCGTGGTGCCTTCGGATAGAGTAGGTACGGGAGGGGGCCGCGTCCCCCCCTGGGTGGTATGCTAAGGCGGGGGCACACCGGATTGACATGCGCGCGCAGAGCACGGGTGCCCCCAGGAGTCTAGGGACGGACGGGGAGGAGTTAGTGGGTATACTCGGCGTTGCACCAACCAGCCGAGGAGTCCCACATAACCCGGACCACCCCCCCCCCCGGGGGGGTTCGGGTATCCGTAACGAGATTACCTCCTCGGAAAAAAAAAAAAAAAAAATAGGATAAGATAGAGGATATGATAGGACAGATGATATTATAGGAAAGAGGAAAGGATATGATAGAAGATACGATATTGTAGAGCATAGGATAGGATAGAGTATAGGATGGGATAGATGATAGGATAGGATAGAGGATAGGATAGGATAGAGGATAGGATAGGGGATTGGATAGGATAGACGATAGGATAGTATACAGGATAGGATACGATAGAGGATACGATAGGATAGGATAGAGGATAGGATAGGATAGAGGATAGGATATGATAGTGGATCGGATAGGATAGAGGATAGGATAGGCTATTGGATAGGATAGAGGATAGGATAGAGGATAGGGTACGATAGAGGATACGATAGGATGGGATAGAGGATAGGATAGGATAGAGGATAGGATAGGATAGAGGATAGGATATGATAGAGGATAGGATAAGATAGAGGATAAGATAGGATATAGGATAGGATAGGATAGAGGATAGGGTATGATAGAGGATAGGATAGGATAGAGGATAGGATAGGATAGATGATAGGATAGGATAGAGGATAGGATAGGATAGAGGATAGGATAGGGGATTGGATAGCATAGATGATAGGATAGGATAGAGGATAGGATAGGGTAGAGGATAGGATAGGATAGAGGATAGGATAGGATAGAGGATAGGATCGGTTAGCCGATAGGATAGGGGATTGGATAGGATAGAGGATAGGATAGGATAGAGGATAGGATAGGATAGAGGATAGGATAGGATAAAGGATAGGATAGGATAGAGGATAGGATAAGATAGAGGATAGGATAGGATAGAGGATAGGATAGGGAAGAGGATAGGATAGGATAGAGGATAGGATAGGATAGAGGATAGGATCGGATAGCGGATAGGATAGGGGATTGGATAGGATAGACGATAGGATAGGATAGAGGATAGGATAGGATAGAGGATAGGATAGGATAGAGGATAGGATATGATAGAGGATAGGATAAGATAGAGGATAAGATAGGATAGAGGATAGGATAGGATAGAGGATAGGATATGATAGAGGATAGGATAGGATAGAGGATAGGATGGGATAGATAATAGGATAGGATAGAGGATAAAGTAGGATAGAGGATAGGATAGGGGATCGGATAGGATAGAGGATAGGATAGGATAGAGGATAGGATACGATAGAGGATACGATAGGATAGGATAGAGGATAGGATAGGACAGAGGATAGGATATGATAGTGGATCGGATAGGATAGAGGATAGGATAGGGGATTGGATAGGATAGAGGATAGGATAGAGGATAGGTTACGATAGAGGATACGATAGGATGGGATAGAGGATAGGATAGGATAGAGGATAGGATAGGATAGAGGATAGGATAGGATAGAGGATAGGATAGGATAGAGGATAGGATAGGATAGAGGATAGGATCGGATAGAGGATAGGATAGGGGATTGGATAGAATAAAGGATAGGATAGGATAGAGGATAGAATAGGATAGAGGATAGGATAGTATAGAGGATAGGATATAATAGAGGATAGGATAGGATAGAGGATAGGATACGATAGGGGATACGATAGGATAGGATAGAGGATAGGATAGGATAGAGGATAGGATAGGATAGAGGATAGGATAGGATAGAGGATAGGATAGGATAGAGGATAGGATAGGATAGAGGATAGGATAAGATAGAGGATAGGATAGGATAGAGGATAGGATAGGATAGAGGATAGGATCGGATAGAGGATAGGATAGGGGATTGGATAGAATAAAGGATAGGATAGGATAGAGGATAGAATAGGATAGAGGATAGGATAGTATAGAGGATAGGATATAATAGAGGATAGGATAGGATAGAGGATAGGATACGATAGGGGATACGATAGGATAGGATAGAGGATAGGATAGGATAGAGGATAGGATAGGATAGAGGATAGGATAGAGAATAGGATAAGATAGAGGATAAGATAGGATAGAGTATAGGATAAGATAGAGGATAGGATATGATAGAGGATAGGATATGATAGAGGATAGGATAGGATAGAGGATAGGATAGGATAGATGATAGGATAGGATAGAGGATAGGATAAGATAGAGGATAGGATAGGATAGAGGATATTATAGGATAGAGGATAGGATCGGATAGAGGATAGGATAGGGGATTGGATAGAATAAAGGATAGGATAGGATAGAGGATAGAATAGGATAGAGGATAGGATAGTATAGAGGATAGGATATAATAGAGGATAGGATAGGATAGAGGATAGGATACGATAGGGGATACGATAGGATAGGATAGAGGATAGGATAGGATAGAGGATAGGATAGGATAGAGGATAGGATAGGATAGAGGATAGCGTAGGATAGAGGATAGGATAGGATAGAGGATAGGATGGGATAGATGATAGGATGGGATAGAGGATAGGATAGGATAGGGGATAGGATAGGATAGAGGATAGGATACGATAGAGGATACGATAGGATAGGATAGAGGATAGGATAGGATAGAGGATAGGATAGTATAGAGGATAGGATAGGATAGAGGATAGGATAGGATAGAGGATAGGATACGATAGAGGATACGAAAGGATAGGATAGAGGGTAGGATAGGATAGAGGATAGGATAGGATAGAGGATAGGATAGGATAGGATAGAGGATAGGATAGGATAGAGGATAGGATAGGGTAGAGGATAGGATAGGATAGAGGATAGGATAGGATAGAGGATAGGATCGGTTAGCGGATAGGATAGGGGATTGGATAGGATAGAGGATAGGATAGGATAGAGGATAGGATAGGATAGAGGATAGGATAGGATAAAGGATAGGATAGGATAGAGGATAGGATAAGATAGAGGATAGGATAGGATAGAGGATAGGATAGGGAAGAGGATAGGATAGGATAGAGGATAGGATCGGATAGCGGATAGGATAGGGGATTGGATAGGATAGAGGATAGGATAGGATAGAGGATAGGATAGGATAGAGGATAGGATAGGATAGAGGATAGGATATGATAGAGGATAGGATAAGATAGAGGATAAGATAGGATAGAGGATAGGATAGGATAGAGGATAGGATATGATAGAGGATAGGATAGGATAGAGGATAGGATGGGATAGATAATAGGATAGGATAGAGGATAGGATAGGATAGAGGATTGGATAGGATAGAGGATAGGATATGATAGAGGATAGGATATAATAGAGGATAGGATAGGCTAGAGGATAGGATACGATAGGGGATACGATAGGATAGGATAGAGGATGGGATAGGATAGAGGATAGGATAGGATAGAGGATAGGATAGGATAGAGGATAGGATAGGATAGAGGATAGGATAGGATAGAGGATAGGATAGGATAGAGGATAGGATAGGATAGAGGATAGGATAGGATAGAGGATAGGATAGGATAGAGGATAGGATGGGATAGATGATAGGATGGGATAGAGGATAGGATAGGGGATTGGATAGGATAGAGGATAGGATATGATAGTGGATCGGATAGGATAGAGGATAGGATAGGGGATTGGATAGGATAGAGGATAGGATAGAGGATAGGGTACGATAGAGGATAGGATAAGATAGAGGATAAGATAGGATAGAGGATAGGATAGGATAGAGGATAGGGTATGATAGAGGATAGGATAGGATAGAGGATAGGATAGGATAGATGATAGGATAGGATAGAGGATAGGATAGGATAGAGTATAGGATAGGGGATTGGATACGATAGAGGATAGGATAGGATAGAGGATAGGATATGATAGAGGATAGGATAGGATAGAGGATAGGATGGGATAGATGATAGGATAGGATAGAGGATAGGATAGGATAGAGGATAGGATAGGGGATTGGATAGGATAGAGGATAGGATAGGCTATTGGATAGGATAGAGGATAGGATAGAGGATAGGGTACGTTAGAGGATACGATAGGATGGGATAGAGGATAGGATAGGATAGAGGATAGGATAGGATAGAGGATAGGATATGATAGAGGATAGGATAAGATAGAGGATAAGATAGGATAGAGAATAGGATAGGATAGAGGATAGGGTATGATAGAGGATAGGATAGGATAGAGGATAGGATAGGATATATGATAGGATAGGATAGAGGATAGGATAGGATAGAGGATAGGATAGGGGATTGGATAGTATAGAGGATAGGATAGGATAGAGGATAGGATAGGGTAGAGGATAGGATAGGATAGAGGATAGGATAGGATAGAGGATAGGATCGGTTAGCGGATAGGATAGGGGATTGGATAGGATAGAGGATAGGATACGATAGAGGATACGATAGGATAGGATAGAGGATAGGATAGGATAGAGGATAGGATATGATAGTGGATCGGATAGGATAGAGGATAGGATAGGCTATTGGATAGGATAGAGGATAGGATAGAGGATAGGGTACGTTAGAGGATACGATAGGATGGGATAGAGGATAGGATAGGATAGAGGATAGGATAGGATAGAGGATAGGATATGATAGAGGATAGGATAAGATAGAGGATAAGATAGGATAGAGAATAGGATAGGATAGAGGATAGGGTATGATAGAGGATAGGATAGGATAGAGGATAGGATAGGATATATGATAGGATAGGATAGAGGATAGGATAGGATAGAGGATAGGATAGGGGATTGGATAGTATAGAGGATAGGATAGGATAGAGGATAGGATAGGGTAGAGGATAGGATAGGATAGAGGATAGGATAGGATAGAGGATAGGATCGGTTAGCGGATAGGATAGGGGATTGGATAGGATAGAGGATAGGATAGGATAGAGGATAGGATAGGATAGAGGATAGGATAGGATAAAGGATAGCATAGGATAGAGGATAGGATAAGATAGAGGATAGGATAGGATAGAGGATAGGATAGGGAAGAGGATAGGATAGGATAGAGGATAGGATCGGATAGCGGATAGGATAGGGGATTGGATAGGATAGATGATAGGATAGTATAGAGGATAGGATAGGATAGAGGATAGGATAGGATAGAGGATAGGATATGATAGAGGATAGGATAAGATAGAGGATAAGATAGGATAGAGGATAGGATAGGATAGAGGATAGGATATGATAGAGGATAGGATAGGATAGAGGATAGGATGGGATAGATAATAGGATAGGATAGAGGATAGGATAGGATAGAGGATAGGATAGGGGATCGGATAGGATAGAGGATAGGATAGGATAGAGGATAGGATACGATAGAGGATACGATAGGATAGGATAGAGGATAGGATAGGACAGAGGATAGGATATGATAGTGGATCGGATAGGATAGAGGATAGGATAGGGGATTGGATAGGATAGAGGATAGGATAGAGGATAGGGTACGATAGAGGATACGATAGGATGGGATAGAGGATGGGATAGGATAGAGGATAGGATAGGATAGAGGATAGGATAGGATAGATGATAGGATAGGATAGAGGATAGGATAGGATAGAGGATAGGATATGGGATTGGATAGGATAGAGGATAGGATAGGATAGAGGATAGGATAGGGTAGAGGATAGGATAGGATAGAGGATAGGATAGGATAGAGGATAGGATCGGATAGCGGATAGGATAGAGGATAGGATAGGGTAGAGGATAGGATAGGATAGAGGATAGGATAGGATAGAGGATAGGATCGGATAGCGGATAGGATAGTGGATTGGATAGGATAGAGGATAGGATAGGATAGAGGATAGGATAGGATAGAGGATAGGATAGGATAGAGGAGAGGATAGGATAGAGGATAGGATAAGATAGAGAATAGGATAGGATAGATGATAGGATAAGATAGAGGATAGGATAGGACAGAGAATAGGATAGGGGATTGGATAGGACAGAGGATAGGATAGGATAGAGTATAGGATAGGATAGAGGATAGGATAGTATAGAGGATAGGATAGGATAGAGGATAGGATAGGATAGAGGATAGGATAGGATAGAGGATAGGATAGGATAGAGGATAGGATAGGATAGAGGATAGGATAGGGGATCGGACAGGATAGAGGATAGGATAGGATAGAGGATAGGATACGATAGAGGATACGATAGGATAGGATAGAGGATAGGATAGGACAGAGGATAGGATATGATAGTGGATCGGATAGGATAGAGGATAGGATAGGGGATTGGATAGGATAGAGGATAGGATAGAGGATAGGGTACGATAGAGGATACGATAGGATGGGATAGAGGATGGGATACGATAGAGGATAGGATAGGATAGAGGATAGGATAGGATAGAGGATAGGATAGGATAGAGGATAGGATATGATAGAGGATAGGATAAGATAGAGGATAAGATAGGATAGAGGATAGGATAGGATAGAGGATAGGGTATGATAGAGGATAGGATAGGATAGAGGATAGGATAGGATAGATGATAGGATAGGATAGAGGATAGGATAGGATAGAGTATAGGATAGGGGATTGGATAGGATAGAGGATAGGATAGGATAGAGGATAGGATAGGGAAGAGGATAGGATACGATAGAGGATAGGATAGGATAGAGGATAGGATCGGATAGCGGATAGGATAGGGGATTGGATAGGATAGAGGATAGGATAGGATAGATGATAGGATAGGATAGAGGATAGGATAAGATAGAGGATAGGATAGGATAGAGGATATTATAGGATAGAGGATAGGATCGGATAGAGGATAGGATAGGGGATTGGATAGAATAAAGGATAGGATAGGATAGAGGATAGAATAGGATAGAGGATAGGATAGTATAGAGGATAGGATATAATAGAGGATAGGATAGGATAGAGGATAGGATACGATAGGGGATACGATAGGATAGGATAGAGGATAGGATAGGATAGAGGATAGGATAGGATAGAGGATAGGATAGGATGGAGGATAGCGTAGGATAGAGGATAGGATAGGATAGAGGATAGGATGGGATAGATGATAGGATGGGATAGAGGATACGATAGGATAGAGGATAGGATAGGGGATTGGATAGGATAGAGGATAGGATAGGATAGAGGATAGGATACGATAGAGGATACGATAGGATAGGATAGAGGATAGGATAGGATAGAGGATAGGATAGTATAGAGGATAGGATAGGATAGAGGATAGGATAGGATAGAGGATAGGATACGATAGAGGATACGAAAGGATAGGATAGAGGGTAGGATAGGATAGAGGGTAGGATAGGATAGAGGATAGGATAGGATAGGATAGAGGATAGGATAGGATAGAGGATAGGATAGGGTAGAGGATAGGATAGGATAGAGGATAGGATAGGATAGAGGATAGGATCGGTTAGCGGATAGGATAGGGGATTGGATAGGATAGAGGATAGGATAGGATAGAGGATAGGATAGGATAGAGGATAGGATAGGATAAAGGATAGGATAGGATAGAGGATAGGATAAGGTAGAGGATAGGATAGGATAGAGGATAGGATAGGGAAGAGGATAGGATAGGATAGAGGATAGGATCGGATAGCGGATAGGATAGGGGATTGGATAGGATAGAGGATAGGATAGGATAGAGGATAGGATAGGATAGAGGATAGGATAGGATAGAGGATAGGATATGATAGAGGATAGGATAAGATAGAGGATAAGATAGGATAGAGGATAGGATAGGATAGAGGATAGGATATGATAGAGGATAGGATAAGGTAGAGGATAGGATAGGATAGAGGATAGGATGGGATAGATAATAGGATAGGATAGAGGATAGGATAGGATAGAGGATAGGATAGGGGATCGGATAGGATAGAGGATAGGATAGGATAGAGGATAGGATACGATAGAGGATACGATAGGATAGGATAGAGGATAGGATAGGACAGAGGATAGGATATGATAGTGGATCGGATAGGATAGAGGATAGGATAGGGGATTGGATAGGATAGAGGATAGGATAGAGGATAGGGTACGATAGAGGATACGATAGGATGGGATAGAGGATGGGATAGGATAGAGGATAGGATAGGATAGAGGATAGGATAGGATAGAGGATAGGATAGGATAGAGGATAGGATATGATAGAGGATAGGATAAGATAGAGGATAAGATAGGATAGAGGATAGGATAGGATAGAGGATAGGGTATGATAGAGGATAGGATAGGATAGAGGATAGGATAGGATAGATGATAGGATAGGATAGAGGATAGGATAGGATAGAGGATAGGATATGGGATTGGATAGGATAGAGGATAGGATAGGATAGAGGATAGGATAGGGTAGAGGATAGGATAGGATAGAGGATAGGATAGGATAGAGGATAGGATCGGATAGCCGATAGGATAGTGGATTGGATAGGATAGAGGATAGGATAGGATAGAGGATAGGATAGGATAAAGGATAGGATAGGATAGAGGATAGGATAAGGTAGAGGATAGGATAGGATAGAGGATAGGATAGGGAAGAGGATAGGATAGGATAGAGGATAGGATCGGATAGCGGATAGGATAGGGGATTGGATAGGATAGAGGATAGGATAGGATAGAGGATAGGATAGGATAGAGGATAGGATAGGATAGAGGATAGGATATGATAGAGGATAGGATAAGATAGAGGATAAGATAGGATAGAGGATAGGATAGGATAGAGGATAGGATATGATAGAGGATAGGATAAGGTAGAGGATAGGATAGGATAGAGGATAGGATGGGATAGATAATAGGATAGGATAGAGGATAGGATAGGATAGAGGATAGGATAGGGGATCGGATAGGATAGAGGATAGGATAGGATAGAGGATAGGATACGATAGAGGATACGATAGGATAGGATAGAGGATAGGATAGGACAGAGGATAGGATATGATAGTGGATCGGATAGGATAGAGGATAGGATAGGGGATTGGATAGGATAGAGGATAGGATAGAGGATAGGGTACGATAGAGGATACGATAGGATGGGATAGAGGATGGGATAGGATAGAGGATAGGATAGGATAGAGGATAGGATAGGATAGAGGATAGGATAGGATAGAGGATAGGATATGATAGAGGATAGGATAAGATAGAGGATAAGATAGGATAGAGGATAGGATAGGATAGAGGATAGGGTATGATAGAGGATAGGATAGGATAGAGGATAGGATAGGATAGATGATAGGATAGGATAGAGGATAGGATAGGATAGAGGATAGGATATGGGATTGGATAGGATAGAGGATAGGATAGGATAGAGGATAGGATAGGGTAGAGGATAGGATAGGATAGAGGATAGGATAGGATAGAGGATAGGATCGGATAGCCGATAGGATAGTGGATTGGATAGGATAGAGGATAGGATAGGATAGAGGATAGGATACGATAGAGGATACGATAGGATAGGATAGAGGATAGGATAGGACAGAGGATAGGATATGATAGTGGATCGGATAGGATAGAGGATAGGATAGGGGATTGGATAGGATAGAGGATAGGGTACGATAGAGGATACGATAGGATGGGATAGAGGATGGGATAGGATAGAGGATAGGATAGGATACAGGATAGGATAGGATAGTGGATAGGATAGGATAGAGGATAGGATATGATAGAGGATAGGATAAGATAGAGGATAAGATAGGATAGAGGATAGGATAGGATAGAGGATAGGGTATGATAGAGGATAGGATAGGATAGAGGATAGGATAGGATAGATGATAGGATAGGATAGAGGATAGGATAGGATAGAGGATAGGATAGAGGATAGGTTCGGATAGCGGATAGGATAGGGGATTGGATAGGATAGAGGATAGGATAGGATAGAGGATAGGATAGGATAGAGGATAGGATAGGATAGAGTATAGGATATGATAGAGGATAGGATAAGATAGAGGATAAGATAGGATAGAGGATAGGATAGGATAGAGGATAGGATATGATAGAGGATAGGATAGGATAGAGGATAGGATAGGATAGAGGATAGCATAGGATAGAGGATAGGATAGGATAGGATAGAGGATAGGATAGGATAGAGGATAGGATAGGATAGAGCATAGGATACGATAGAGGATAGGATAGGGGATTGGATAGGATAGAGGATAGGATAGGAGAGATGATATTATAGGATAGAGGATAGGATAGGATAGAGGACAGGATAGGATAGTATAGAGGATAGGATAGGATAGAGGATAGGATACGATAGAGGATACGATAGGATAGGATAGAGGATAGGATAGGATAGAGGATAGGATAGTATAGAGGATAGGATAGGATAGAGGATAGGATAGGATAGAGGATAGGATACGATAGAGGATACGAAAGGGTAGGATAGAGGGTAGGATAGGATAGAGGGTAGGATAGGATAGAGGATAGGATAGGATAGAGGATAGGATAGGATAGAGGATAGGATACGATAGAGGATACGAAAGGGTAGGATAGAGGGTAGGATAGGATAGAGGGTAGGATAGGATAGAGGATAGGATAGGATAGAGGATAGGATATGATAGAGAATAGGATAGGATGGAGGATTGGATAGAATAGAGGATAGGATATGATAGAGGATAGGATATGATAGAGGATAGGATAGGATAGAGGATAGGATAGGATAGATGATAGGATAGGATAGAGGATAGGATAAGATAGAGGATAGGATAGGATAGAGGATAGGATAGGATAGAGGATAGGATCGGATAGAGGATAGGATAGGGGATTGGATAGAATAAAGGATAGGATAGGATAGAGGATAGAATAGGATAGAGGATAGGATAGTATAGAGGATAGGATATAATAGAGGATAGGATAGGATAGAGGATAGGATACGATAGGGTATACGATAGGATAGGATAGAGGATAGGATAGGATAGAGGATAGGATAGGATAGAGGATAGGATAGGATAGAGGATAGGATAGGATAGAGGATAGGGTAGGGTAGAGGATAGGACAGGACAGAGAATAGGATAGGATAGAGGATAGGATAGGATAGAGGATACGATAGGAATGAGGATAGGATAGAGAATACGATAGGATAGAGGATAGGGGATTGGATCGGATACAGGATAGGAGACGATAGAGGATAGGATAGTATAGAGGATAGGATAGGATAGAGGATAGGATAGGATAGAGGATAGGATATAATAGAGGATAGGATAGGATAGAGGATAGGATACGATAGGGGATACGTTAGGATAGGATAGAGGATAGGATAGGATAGAGGATAGGATAGGATAGAGGATAGGATAGGATAGAGGATAGGATAGGATAGAGGATAGGATAGGATAGAGGATAGGATAGGATAGAGGATAGGATAGGATAGAGGATAGGATAGGATAGAGGATAGGATAGGATAGAGGATAGGATAGGGGATTGGATAGAATAAAGGATAGGATAGGATAGAGGATAGAATAGGATAGAGGATAGGATAGTGTAGAGGATAGGATAGGATAGAGGATAGGATACGATAGGGTATACGATAGGATAGGATAGAGGATAGGATAGGATAGAGGATAGGATAGGATAGAGGATAGGATAGGATAGAGGATAGGATAGGATAGAGGATAGGATAGGATAGAGGATAGGGTAGGATAGAGGATAGGATAGGATAGAGGATAGGATGGGATAGATGATAGGATGGGATAGAGGATAGGATAGGATAGAGGATAGGATAGGGGATTGGATAGGATAGAGGATAGGATAGGATAGAGGATAGGGTATGATAGAGGATAGGATAGGATAGAGGATAGGATAGGATAGATGATAGGATAGGATAGAGGATAGGATAGGATAGAGGATAGGATAGAGGATAGGTTCGGATAGCGGATAGGATAGGGGATTGGATAGGATAGAGGATAGGATAGGATAGAGGATAGGATAGGATAGAGGATAGGATAGGATAGAGTATAGGATATGATAGAGGATAGGATAAGATAGAGGATAAGATAGGATAGAGGATAGGATAGGATAGAGGATAGGATATGATAGAGGATAGGATAGGATAGAGGATAGGATAGGATAGAGGATAGCATAGGATAGAGGATAGGATAGGATAGGATAGAGGATAGGATAGGATAGAGGATAGGATAGGATAGAGCATAGGATACGATAGAGGATAGGATAGGGGATTGGATAGGATAGAGGATAGGATAGGAGAGATGATATTATAGGATAGAGGATAGGATAGGATAGAGGACAGGATAGGATAGTATAGAGGATAGGATAGGATAGAGGATAGGATACGATAGAGGATACGATAGGATAGGATAGAGGATAGGATAGGATAGAGGATAGGATAGTATAGAGGATAGGATAGGATAGAGGATAGGATAGGATAGAGGATAGGATACGATAGAGGATACGAAAGGGTAGGATAGAGGGTAGGATAGGATAGAGGGTAAGATAGGATAGAGGATAGGATAGGATAGAGGATAGGATAGGATAGAGGATAGGATACGATAGAGGATACGAAAGGGTAGGATAGAGGGTAGGATAGGATAGAGGGTAGGATAGGATAGAGGATAGGATAGGATAGAGGATAGGATATGATAGAGAATAGGATAGGATAGAGGATTGGATAGGATAGAGGATAGGATATGATAGAGGATAGGATATGATAGAGGATAGGATAGGATAGAGGATAGGATAGGATAGATGATAGGATAGGATAGAGGATAGGATAAGATAGAGGATAGGATAGGATAGAGGATAGGATAGGATAGAGGATAGGATCGGATAGAGGATAGGATAGGGGATTGGATAGAATAAAGGATAGGATAGGATAGAGGATAGAATAGGATAGAGGATAGGATAGTATAGAGGATAGGATATAATAGAGGATAGGATAGGATAGAGGATAGGATACGATAGGGTATACGATAGGATAGGATAGAGGATAGGATAGGATAGAGGATAGGATAGGATAGAGGATAGGATAGGATAGAGGATAGGATAGGATAGAGGATAGGATAGGATAGAGGATAGGGTAGGGTAGAGGATAGGACAGGACAGAGAATAGGATAGGATAGAGGATAGGATAGGATAGAGGATACGATAGGAATGAGGATAGGATAGAGAATACGATAGGATAGAGGATAGGGGATTGGATCGGATACAGGATAGGAGACGATAGAGGATAGGATAGTATAGAGGATAGGATAGGATAGAGGATAGGATAGGATAGAGGATAGGATATAATAGAGGATAGGATAGGATAGAGGATAGGATACGATAGGGGATACGATAGGATAGGATAGAGGATAGGATAGGATAGAGGATAGGATAGGATAGAGGATAGGATAGGATAGAGGATAGGATAGGATAGAGGATAGGATAGGATAGAGGATAGGATAGGATAGAGGATAGGATAGGATAGAGGATAGGATAGGGGATTGGATAGAATAAAGGATAGGATAGGATAGAGGATAGAATAGGATAGAGGATAGGATAGTGTAGAGGATAGGATAGGATAGAGGATAGGATACGATAGGGTATACGATAGGATAGGATAGAGGATAGGATAGGATAGAGGATAGGATAGGATAGAGGATAGGATAGGATAGAGGATAGGATAGGATAGAGGATAGGATAGGATAGAGGATAGGGTAGGATAGAGGATAGGATAGGATAGAGGATAGGATGGGATAGATGATAGGATGGGATAGAGGATAGGATAGGATAGAGGATAGGATAGGGGATTGGATAGGATAGAGGATAGGATAGGATAGAGGATAGGATACGATAGAGGATACGATAGGATAGGATAGAGGATAGGATAGGATAGAGGATAGGATAGTATAGAGGATAGGATAGGATAGAGGATAGGATAGGATAGAGGATAGGATACGATAGAGGATACGAAAGGGTAGGATAGAGGGTAGGATAGGATAGAGGATAGGATAGGATAGAGGATAGGATAGGATAGAGGATAGGATATGATAGAGAATAGGATAGGATAGAGGATTGGATAGGATAGAGGATAGGATATGATAGAGGATAGGATATGATAGAGGATAGGATAGGATAGAGGATAGGATAGGATAGATGATAGGATAGGATAGAGGATAGGATAAGATAGAGGATAGGATAGGATAGAGGATAGGATAGGATAGAGGATAGGATCGGATGGAGGATAGGATAGGGGATTGGATAGAATAAAGGATAGGATAGGATAGAGGATAGAATAGGATAGAGGATAGGATAGTATAGAGGATAGGATATAATAGAGGATAGGATAGGCTAGAGGATAGGATACGATAGGGGATACGATAGGATAGGATAGAGGATAGGATAGGATAGAGGATAGGATAGGATAGAGGATAGGATAGGATAGAGGATAGGATAGGATAGAGGATAGGATAGGATAGAGGATAGGATAGGATAGAGGATAGGATAGGATAGAGGATAGGATAGGATAGAGGATAGGATGGGATAGATGATAGGATGGGATAGAGGATAGGATAGGATAGAGGATAGGATAGGGGATTGGATAGGATAGAGGATAGGATATGATAGTGGATCGGATAGGATAGAGGATAGGATAGGGGATTGGATAGGATAGAGGATAGGATAGAAGATAGGGTACGATAGAGGATACGATAGGATGGGATAGAGGATAGGATAGGATAGAGGATAGGATACGATAGAGGATAGGATAGGATAGAGGATAGGATAGAGCATAGGATAAGATAGAGGATAAGATAGGATAGAGGATAGGATCGGCAAGAGGATAGGATAGGGGATTGGATAGAATAAAGGATAGGATAGGATAGAGGATAGAATAGGATAGAGGATAGGATAGTATAGAGGATAGGATACAATAGAGGATAGGATAGGATAGAGGATAGGATACGATAGGGGATACGATAGGATAGGATAGAGGATAGGATAGGATAGAGGATAGGATAGGATAGAGGATAGGATAGGATAGAGGATAGGATAGGATAGAGGATAGGATAGGATAGAGGATAGGATAGGATAGAGGATAGGATAGGATAGAGGATAGGATAGGATAGAGGATAGGATAGGATAGAGGATAGGATAGGATAGAGGATAGGATAGGATAGAGGATAGGATAGGATAGAGGATAGGATAGGATAGAGGATAGGATAGGATATAGGATAGGATGGGATAGATGATAGGATGGGATAGAGGATAGGATAGGATAGAGGATAGGATAGGGGATTGGATAGGATAGAGGATAGGATAGGATAGAGGATAGGATACGATAGAGGATACGATAGGATAGGATAGAGGATAGGATAGGATAGAGGATAGGATAGAATAGAGGATAGGATAGGATAGAGGATAGGATAGGATAGAGGATAGGATACGATAGAGGATACGAAAGGATAGGATAGAGGGTAGGATAGGATAGAGGATAGGATAGGATAGAGGATAGGATAGGATAGAGGATAGGATCGGATAGAGGATAGGATATGATAGAGGATAGGATATGATAGAGGATAGGATAGGGTAGAGGATAGGATAGGATAGATGATAGGATACGATAGGGGATACGATAGGATAGGATAGAGGATAGGATAGGATAGAGGATAGGATAGGATAGAGGATAGGATAGAGGATAGGATAAGATAGAGGATAAGATAGGATAGAGTATAGGATAAGATAGAGGATAGGATATGATAGAGGATAGGATATGATAGAGGATAGGATAGGGTAGAGGATAGGATAGGATAGATGATAGGATAGGATAGAGGATAGGATAAGATAGAGGATAGGATAGGATAGAGGATAGGATAGGATAGAGGATAGGATCGGATAGAGGATAGGATAGGGGATTGGATAGAATAAAGGATAGGATAGGATAGAGGATAGGATAGGGGATTGGATAGGATAGAGGATAGGATAGGATAGAGGATAGGATCCGATAGAGGATACGATAGGATAGGATAGAGGATAGGATAGGATAGAGGATAGGATAGAGGATAGGATAAGATAGAGGATAAGATAGGATAGATTATAGGATAAGATAGAGGATAGGATATGATAGAGGATAGGATATGATAGAGGATAGGATAGGATAGAGGATAGGATAGGATAGATGATAGGATAGGATAGAGGATAGGATAAGATAGAGGATAGGATAGGATAGAGGATAGGATACGATAGGGTATACGATGGGATAGGATAGAGGATAGGATAGGATAGAGGATAGGATAGGATAGAGGATAGGATAGGATAGAGGATAGGATACGATAGAGGATACGAAAGGATAGGATAGAGGGTAGGATAGGATAGAGGATAGGATAGGATAGAGGATAGGATAGGATAGAGAATAGGATCGGATAGAGGATAGGATAGGGGATTGGATAGAATAAAGGATAGGATAGGATAGAGGATAGAATAGGATAGAGGATAGGATAGTATAGAGGATAGGATATAATAGAGGATAGGATAGGATAGAGGATAGGATACGATAGGGGATACGATAGGATAGGATAGAGGATAGGATAGGATAGAGGATAGGATAGAGGATAGGATAAGATAGAGGATAAGATAGGATAGATTATAGGATAAGATAGAGGATAGGATATGATAGAGGATAGGATATGATAGAGGATAGGATAGGATAGAGGATAGGATAGGATAGATGATAGGATAGGATAGAGGATAGGATAAGATAGAGGATAGGATAGGATAGAGGATAGGATACGATAGGGTATACGATGGGATAGGATAGAGGATAGGATAGGATAGAGGATAGGATAGGATAGAGGATAGGATAGGATAGAGGATAGGATAGGATAGAGGATAGGGTAGGATAGAGGATAGGATAGGATAGAGGATAGGATGGGATAGATGATAGGATGGGATAGAGGATAGGATAGGATAGAGGATAGGATAGGGGATTGGATAGGATAGAGGATAGGATAGGATAGAGGATAGGATACGATAGAGGATACGATAGGATAGGATAGGGGATAGGATAGGATAGAGGATAGGATAGTATAGAGGATAGGATAGGATAGAGGATAGGATAGGATAGAGGATAGGATACGATAGAGGATACGAAAGGGTAGGATAGAGGGTAGGATAGGATAGAGGATAGGATAGGATAGAGGATAGGATAGGATAGAGGATAGGATATGATAGAGAATAGGATAGGATAGAGGATTGGATAGGATAGAGGATAGGATACGATAGGGTATACGATAGGATAGGATAGAGGATAGGATAGGATAGAGGATAGGATAGGATAGAGGATAGGATAGGATAGGATAGAGGATAGGGTAGGATAGAGGATAGGACAGGACAGAGAATAGGATAGGATAGAGGATAGGATAGGATAGAGGATACGATAGGAATGAGGATAGGATAGAGAATACGATAGGATAGAGGATAGGGGATTGGATCGGATACAGGATAGGAGACGATAGAGGATAGGATAGTATAGAGGATAGGATAGGATAGAGGATAGGATAGGGGATTGGATAGGATAGAGGATAGGATAGGATAGAGGATAGGATACGATAGAGGATACGATAGGATAGGATAGAGGATAGGATAGGATAGAGGATAGGATAGAATAGAGGATAGGATAGGATAGAGGATAGGATAGGATAGAGGATAGGATACGATAGAGGATACGAAAGGATAGGATAGAGGGTAGGATAGGATAGAGGATAGGATAGGATAGAGGATAGGATAGGATAGAGGATAGGATCGGATAGAGGATAGGATAGGATAGAGGATACGATAGGTTAGAGGATAGGATACGATAGGGTATACGATAGGATAGGATAGAGGATAGGATAGGATAGAGGATAGGATAGGATAGAGGATAGGATAGGATAGGATAGAGGATAGGGTAGGATAGAGGATAGGACAGGACAGAGAATAGGATAGGATAGAGGATAGGATAGGATAGAGGATACGATAGGAATGAGGATAGGATAGAGAATACGATAGGATAGAGGATAGGGGATTGGATCGGATACAGGATAGGAGACGATAGAGGATAGGATAGTATAGAGGATAGGATAGGATAGAGGATAGGATAGGGGATTGGATAGGATAGAGGATAGGATAGGATAGAGGATAGGATACGATAGAGGATACGATAGGATAGGATAGAGGATAGGATAGGATAGAGGATAGGATAGAATAGAGGATAGGATAGGATAGAGGATAGGATAGGATAGAGGATAGGATACGATAGAGGATACGAAAGGATAGGATAGAGGGTAGGATAGGATAGAGGATAGGATAGGATAGAGGATAGGATAGGATAGAGGATAGGATCGGATAGAGGATAGGATAGGGGATTGGATAGAATAAAGGATAGGATAGGATAGAGGATAGAATAGGATAGAGGATAGGATAGTATAGAGGATAGGATGTAATAGAGGATAGGATAGGATAGAGGATAGGATACGATAGGGGATACGATAGGATAGGATAGAGGATAGGATAGGATAGAGGATAGGATATGATAGAGGATAGGATAGGGTAGAGGATAGGATAGGATAGATGATAGGATAGGATAGAGGATAGGATAAGATAGAGGATAGGATAGGATAGAGGATAGGATAGGATAGAGGATAGGATCGGATAGAGGATAGGATAGGGGATTGGATAGAATAAAGGATAGGATAGGATAGAGGATAGGATAGGGGATCGGATAGGATAGAGGATAGGATAGGATAGAGGATAGGATCCGATAGAGGATACGATAGGATAGGATAGAGGATAGGATAGTATAGAGGATAGGATAGAATAGAGGATAGGATAGGATAGAGGATAGGATAGGATAGAGGATAGGATACGATAGAGGATACGAAAGGATAGGATAGAGGGTAGGATAGGATAGAGGATACGATAGGATAGAGGATAGGATAGGATAGAGGATAGGATCGGATAGAGGATAGGATAGGGGATTGGATAGAATAAAGGATAGGATAGGATAGAGGATAGAATAGGATAGAGGATAGGATAGTATAGAGGATAGGATATAATAGAGGATAGAATAGGATAGAGGATAGGATACGATAGGGGATACGATAGGATAGGATAGAGGATAGGATAGGATAGAGGATAGGATAGAGGATAGGATAAGATAGAGGATAAGATAGGATAGATTATAGGATAAGATAGAGGATAGGATATGATAGAGGATAGGATATGATAGAGGATAGGATAGGATAGAGGATAGGATAGGATAGATGATAGGATAGGATAGAGGATAGGATAAGATAGAGGATAGGATAGGATAGAGGATAGGATACGATAGGGTATACGATGGGATAGGATAGAGGATAGGATAGGATAGAGGATAGGATAGGATAGAGGATAGGATAGGATAGAGGATAGGATAGGATAGAGGATAGGATAGGATAGAGGATAGGGTAGGATAGAGGATAGGATAGGATAGAGGATAGGATGGGATAGATGATAGGATGGGATAGAGGATAGGATAGGATAGAGGATAGGATAGGGGATTGGATAGGATAGAGGATAGGATAGGATAGAGGATAGGATACGATAGAGGATACGATAGGATAGGATAGAGGATAGGATAGGATAGAGGATAGGATAGTATAGAGGATAGGATAGGATAGAGGATAGGATAGGATAGAGGATAGGATACGATAGAGGATACGAAAGGGTAGGATAGAGGGTAGGATAGGATAGAGGATAGGATAGGATAGAGGATAGGATAGGATAGAGGATAGGATATGATAGAGAATAGGATAGGATAGAGGATTGGATAGGATAGAGGATAGGATATGATAGAGGATAGGATATGATAGAGGATAGGATAGGATAGAGGATAGGATAGGATAGATGATAGGATAGGATAGAGGATAGGATAAGATAGAGGATAGGATAGGATAGAGGATAGGATAGGATAGAGGATAGGATCGGATAGAGGATAGGATAGGGGATTGGATAGAATAAAGGATAGGATAGGATAGAGGATAGAATAGGATAGAGGATAGGATAGTATAGAGGATAGGATAGGATAGAGGATAGGATACGATAGGGTATACGATAGGATAGGATAGAGGATAGGATACGATAGGGTATACGATAGGATAGGATAGAGGATAGGATAGGATAGAGGATAGGATAGGATAGAGGATAGGATAGGATAGAGGATAGCATAGGATAGAGGATAGGATAGGATAGAGGATAGGATAGGATAGAGGATAGGGTAGGATAGAGGATAGGATAGGATAGAGGATAGGATGGGATAGATGATAGGATGGGATAGAGGATAGGATAGGATAGAGTATAGGATAGGGGATTGGATAGGATAGAGGATAGGATAGGATAGAGGATAGGATACGATAGAGGATACGATAGGATAGGATAGAGGATAGGATAGGATAGAGTATAGGATAGTATAGAGGATAGGATAGGATAGAGGATAGGATAGGATAGAGGATAGGATACGATAGAGGATACGAAAGGGTAGGATAGAGGGTAGGATAGGATAGAGGATAGGATAGGATAGAGGATAGGGTAGGATAGAGGATAGGATATGATAGAGAATAGGATAGGATAGAGGATTGGATAGGATAGAGGATAGGATATGATAGAGGATAGGTTATGATAGAGGATAGGATAGGATAGAGGATAGGATAGGATAGATGATAGGATAGGATAGAGGATAGGATAAGATAGAGGATAGGATAGGATAGAGGATAGGATAGGATAGAGGATAGGATCGGATGGAGGATAGGATAGGGGATTGGATAGAATAAAGGATAGGATAGGATAGAGGATAGAATAGGATAGAGGATAGGATAGTATAGAGGATAGGATATAATAGAGGATAGGATAGGCTAGAGGATAGGATACGATAGGGGATACGATAGGATAGGATAGAGGATAGGATAGGATAGAGGATAGGATAGGATAGAGGATAGGATAGGATAGAGGATAGGATAGGATAGAGGATAGGATAGGATAGAGGATAGGATGGGATAGATGATAGGATGGGATAGAGGATAGGATAGGATAGAGGATAGGATAGGGGATTGGATAGGATAGAGGATAGGATATGATAGTGGATCGGATAGGATAGAGGATAGGATAGGGGATTGGATAGGATAGAGGATAGGATAGAGGATAGGGTACGATAGAGAATACGATAGGATGGGATAGAGGATAGGATAGGATAGAGGATAGGATAGGATAGAGGATAGGATAGGATAGAGGATAGGATAGGATAGAGGATAGGATAGGATAGAGGATAGCATAGGATAGAGGATAGGATAGGATAGAGGATAGGATAGGATAGAGGATAGGGTAGGATAGAGGATAGGATAGGATAGAGGATAGGATGGGATAGATGATAGGATGGGATAGAGGATAGGATAGGATAGAGTATAGGATAGGGGATTGGATAGGATAGAGGATAGGATAGGATAGAGGATAGGATACGATAGAGGATACGATAGGATAGGATAGAGGATAGGATAAGATAGAGGATAGGATAGGATAGAGGATAGGATAGGATAGAGGATAGGATCGGATAGAGGATAGGATAGGGGATTGGATAGAATAAAGGATAGGATAGGATAGAGGATAGAATAGGATAGAGGATAGGATAGTATAGAGGATAGGATATAATAGAGGATAGGATAGGTTAGAGGATAGGATACGATAGGGTATACGATAGGATAGGATAGAGGATAGGATAGGATAGAGGATAGGATAGGATAGAGGATAGGATAGGATAGGATAGAGGATAGGGTAGGATAGAGGATAGGACAGGACAGAGAATAGGATAGGATAGAGGATAGGATAGGATAGAGGATACGATAGGAATGAGGATAGGATAGAGAATACGATAGGATAGAGGATAGGGGATTGGATCGGATACAGGATAGGAGACGATAGAGGATAGGATAGTATAGAGGATAGGATAGGATAGAGGATAGGATAGGGGATTGGATAGGATAGAGGATAGGATAGGATAGAGGATAGGATACGATAGAGGATACGATAGGATAGGATAGAGGATAGGATAGGATAGAGGATAGGATAGAATAGAGGATAGGATAGGATAGAGGATAGGATAGGATAGAGGATAGGATACGATAGAGGATACGAAAGGATAGGATAGAGGGTAGGATAGGATAGAGGATAGGATAGGATAGAGGATAGGATAGGATAGAGGATAGGATCGGATAGAGGATAGGATAGGGGATTGGATAGAATAAAGGATAGGATAGGATAGAGGATAGAATAGGATAGAGGATAGGATAGTATAGAGGATAGGATGTAATAGAGGATAGGATAGGATAGAGGATAGGATACGATAGGGGATACGATAGGATAGGATAGAGGATAGGATAGGATAGAGGATAGGATAGAGGATAGGATAAGATAGAGGATAAGATAGGATAGAGTATAGGATAAGATAGAGGATAGGATATGATAGAGGATAGGATATGATAGAGGATAGGATAGGGTAGAGGATAGGATAGGATAGATGATAGGATAGGATAGAGGATAGGATAAGATAGAGGATAGGATAGGATAGAGGATAGGATAGGATAGAGGATAGGATCGGATAGAGGATAGGATAGGGGATTGGATAGAATAAAGGATAGGATAGGATAGAGGATAGGATAGGGGATTGGATAGGATAGAGGATAGGATAGGATAGAGGATAGGATCCGATAGAGGATACGATAGGATAGGATAGAGGATAGGATAGTATAGAGGATAGGATAGAATAGAGGATAGGATAGGATAGAGGATAGGATAGGATAGAGGATAGGATACGATAGAGGATACGAAAGGATAGGATAGAGGGTAGGATAGGATAGAGGATAGGATAGGATAGAGGATAGGATAGGATAGAGGATAGGATCGGATAGAGGATAGGATAGGGGATTGGATAGAATAAAGGATAGGATAGGATAGAGGATAGAATAGGATAGAGGATAGGATAGTATAGAGGATAGGATATAATAGAGGATAGAATAGGATAGAGGATAGGATACGATAGGGGATACGATAGGATAGGATAGAGGATAGGATTGGATAGAGGATAGGATAGAGGATAGGATAAGATAGAGGATAAGATAGGATAGATTATAGGATAAGATAGAGGATAGGATATGATAGAGGATAGGATATGATAGAGGATAGGATAGGATAGAGGATAGGATAGGATAGATGATAGGATAGGATAGAGGATAGGATAAGATAGAGGATAGGATAGGATAGAGGATAGGATACGATAGGGTATACGATGGGATAGGATAGAGGATAGGATAGGATAGAGGATAGGATAGGATAGAGGATAGGATAGGATAGAGGATAGGATAGGATAGAGGATAGGATAGGATAGAGGATAGGGTAGGATAGAGGATAGGATAGGATAGAGGATAGGATGGGATAGATGATAGGATGGGATAGAGGATAGGATAGGATAGAGGATAGGATAGGGGATTGGATAGGATAGAGGATAGGATAGGATAGAGGATAGGATACGATAGAGGATACGATAGGATAGGATAGAGGATAGGATAGGATAGAGGATAGGATAGTATAGAGGATAGGATAGGATAGAGGATAGGATAGGATAGAGGATAGGATACGATAGAGGATACGAAAGGGTAGGATAGAGGGTAGGATAGGGGATTGGATAGGATAGAGGATAGGATAGGATAGAGGATAGGATACGATAGAGGATACGATAGGATAGGATAGAGGATAGGATAGGATAGAGGATAGGATAGGATAGAGGATAGGATAGGATAGAGGATAGCATAGGATAGAGGATAGGATAGGATAGAGGATAGGATAGGATAGAGGATAGGGTAGGATAGAGGATAGGATAGGATAGAGGATAGGATGGGATAGATGATAGGATGGGATAGAGGATAGGATAGGATAGAGTATAGGATAGGGGATTGGATAGGATAGAGGATAGGATAGGATAGAGGATAGGATACGATAGAGGATACGATAGGATAGGATAGAGGATAGGATAGGATAGAGTATAGGATAGTATAGAGGATAGGATAGGATAGAGGATAGGATAGGATAGAGGATAGGATACGATAGAGGATACGAAAGGGTAGGATAGAGGGTAGGATAGGATAGAGGATAGGATAGGATAGAGGATAGGGTAGGATAGAGGATAGGATATGATAGAGAATAGGATAGGATAGAGGATTGGATAGGATAGAGGATAGGATATGATAGAGGATAGGTTATGATAGAGGATAGGATAGGATAGAGGATAGGATAGGATAGATGATAGGATAGGATAGAGGATAGGATAAGATAGAGGATAGGATAGGATAGAGGATAGGATAGGATAGAGGATAGGATCGGATGGAGGATAGGATAGGGGATTGGATAGAATAAAGGATAGGATAGGATAGAGGATAGAATAGGATAGAGGATAGGATAGTATAGAGGATAGGATATAATAGAGGATAGGATAGGCTAGAGGATAGGATACGATAGGGGATACGATAGGATAGGATAGAGGATAGGATACGATAGGGGATACGATAGGATAGGATAGAGGATAGGATAGGATAGAGGATAGGATAGGATAGAGGATAGGATAGGATAGAGGATAGGATAGGATAGAGGATAGGATAGGATAGAGGATAGGATGGGATAGATGATAGGATGGGATAGAGGATAGGATAGGATAGAGGATAGGATAGGGGATTGGATAGGATAGAGGATAGGATATGATAGTGGATCGGATAGGATAGAGGATAGGATAGGGGATTGGATAGGATAGAGGATAGGATAGAGGATAGGGTACGATAGAGAATACGATAGGATGGGATAGAGGATAGGATAGGATAGAGGATAGGATAGGATAGAGGATAGGATAGGATAGAGGATAGGATAGGATAGAGGATAGGATAGGATAGAGGATAGCATAGGATAGAGGATAGGATAGGATAGAGGATAGGATAGGATAGAGGATAGGGTAGGATAGAGGATAGGATAGGATAGAGGATAGGATGGGATAGATGATAGGATGGGATAGAGGATAGGATAGGATAGAGTATAGGATAGGGGATTGGATAGGATAGAGGATAGGATAGGATAGAGGATAGGATACGATAGAGGATACGATAGGATAGGATAGAGGATAGGATAGGATAGAGTATAGGATAGTATAGAGGATAGGATAGGATAGAGGATAGGATAGGATAGAGGATAGGATACGATAGAGGATACGAAAGGGTAGGATAGAGGGTAGGATAGGATAGAGGATAGGATAGGATAGAGGATAGGGTAGGATAGAGGATAGGATATGATAGAGAATAGGATAGGATAGAGGATTGGATAGGATAGAGGATAGGATATGATAGAGGATAGGTTATGATAGAGGATAGGATAGGATAGAGGATAGGATAGGATAGATGATAGGATAGGATAGAGGATAGGATAAGATAGAGGATAGGATAGGATAGAGGATAGGATAGGATAGAGGATAGGATCGGATGGAGGATAGGATAGGGGATTGGATAGAATAAAGGATAGGATAGGATAGAGGATAGAATAGGATAGAGGATAGGATAGTATAGAGGATAGGATATAATAGAGGATAGGATAGGCTAGAGGATAGGATACGATAGGGGATACGATAGGATAGGATAGAGGATAGGATAGGATAGAGGATAGGATAGGATAGAGGATAGGATAGGATAGAGGATAGGATAGGATAGAGGATAGGATAGGATAGAGGATAGGATGGGATAGATGATAGGATGGGATAGAGGATAGGATAGGATAGAGGATAGGATAGGGGATTGGATAGGATAGAGGATAGGATATGATAGTGGATCGGATAGGATAGAGGATAGGATAGGGGATTGGATAGGATAGAGGATAGGATAGAGGATAGGGTACGATAGAGAATACGATAGGATGGGATAGAGGATAGGATAGGATAGAGGATAGGATAGGATAGAGGATAGGATAGGATAGAGGATAGGATAGGATAGAGGATAGGATGTGATAGAGGATAGGATAAGATAGAGGATAAGATAGGATAGAGGATAGGATAGGATAGAGGATAGGGTATGATAGAGGATAGGATAGGATAGAGGATAGGATAGGATAGATGATAGGATAGGATAGAGGATAGGATAGGATAGAGTATAGGATAGGGGATTGGATAGGATAGAGGATAGGATAGGATAGAGGATAGGATAGGGAAGAGGATAGGATAGGATAGAGGATAGGATAGGATAGAGGATAGGATCGGATAGCGGATAGGATAGGGGATTGGATAGGATAGAGGATAGGATAGGATAGAGGATAGGATAGGATAGAGGATAGGATAGGATTGAGGATAGGATATGGTAGAGGATAGGATAAGATAGAGGATAAGATAGGATAGAGGATAGGATAGGATAGAGGATAGGATATGATAGAGGATAGGATAGGATAGAGGATAGGATGGGATAGATGATAGGATAGGATAGAGGATAGGATAGGATAGAGGATAGGGTACGATAGAGGATAGGATAGGGGATTGGATAGGATAGAGGTTTGGATAGGATAGAGGATAGGATAGGGTAGAGGATAGGATAGGATAGAGGATAGGATAGGATAGAGGATAGGATCGGTTAGCGGATAGGATAGGGGATTGGATAGGATAGAGGATAGGATAGGATAGAGGATAGGATAGGATAGAGGATAGGATAGGATAGAGGATAGGATAGGATAGTATAGAGGATAGGATAGGATAGAGGATAGGATAGGATAGAGGATAGGATAGGATAGAGGATACGATAGGAATGAGGATAGGATAGAGAATACGATAGGATAGAGGATAGGGGATTGGATCGGATACAGGATAGGAGACGATAGAGGATAGGATAGTATAGAGGATTGGATAGGATAGAGGATATGATAGGATAGACGATAGGATACGATAGAGGATAGGATAGGATCGAGGATAGGATAGGACAGAGGATACGATAGGATAGGATAGAGAATAGGATAGGATAGAGGATAGGATAGGATAGAGCATAGGATACGATAGAGGATAGGTATGGGGGATTGGATAGGATAGAGGATAGGATAGGACAGATGATATTATAGGATAGAGGATAGGATAGGATAGAGGATAGGATAGGATAGTATAGAGGATAGGATAGGATAGAGGATAGGATAGGATAGAGGATAGGATAGGATAGAGGATACGATAGGAATGAGGATAGGATAGAGAATACGATAGGATAGAGGATAGGGGATTGGATCGGATACAGGATAGGAGACGATAGAGGATAGGATAGTATAGAGGATTGGATAGGATAGAGGATAGGATAGGATAGAGGATAGGATACGATAGAGGATAGGATAGGATATAGGATAGGATAGAGGATAGGATAAGATAGAGGATAAGATAGGATAGAGTATAGGATAAGATAGAGGATACGATAAGATAGAGGATAGGATAGGATAGATGATATTATAGGGAAGAGGAAAGGATATGATAGAGGATACGATATTATAGAGGATAGGATAGGATAGAGGATAGGATATTATAAAGGATAGGATAGGATAGAGGATAGGATAGGATAGAGGATAGGATAGGATAGATGATAGGATAGGATAGAGGATAGGATAAGATAGAGGATAGGATAGGATAGAGGATAGGATAGGATAGAGGATAGGATCGGATAGAGGATAGGATAGGGGATTGGATAGAATAAAGGATAGGATAGGATAGAGGATAGAATAGGATAGAATAGGATAGAGGATAGGATAGTATAGAGGATAGGATATAATAGAGGATAGGATAGGATAGAGGATAGGATACGATAGGGGATACGATAGGATAGGATAGAGGATAGGATAGGATAGAGGATAGGATAGGATAGAGGATAGGATAGGATAGAGGATAGGATAGGATAGAGGATAGGATAGGATAGAGGATAGGATAGGATAGAGGATAGGATGGGATAGATGATAGGATGGGATAGAGGATAGGATAGGATAGAGGATAGGATTGGGGATTGGATAGGATAGAGGATAGGATAGGATAGAGGATAGGATACGATAGAGGATACGATAGGATAGGAAAGAGGATAGAATAGGATAGAGGATAGGATAGTATAGTCGATAGGATAGGATAGAGGATAGGATAGGATAGAGGATAGGATACGATAGAGGATACGAAAGGATAGGATAGAGGGTAGGATAGGGGATTGGATAGGATAGAGGATAGGATAGGATAGAGGATAGGATACGATAGAGGATACGATAGGATAGGATAGAGGATAGGATAGGATAGAGGATAGGATAGGATAGAGGATAGGATAGGATAGAGGATAGCATAGGATAGAGGATAGGATAGGATAGAGGATAGGATAGGATAGAGGATAGGGTAGGATAGAGGATAGGATAGGATAGAGGATAGGATTGGATAGAGGATAGGATAGAGGATAGGATAAGATAGAGGATAAGATAGGATAGATTATAGGATAAGATAGAGGATAGGATATGATAGAGGATAGGATATGATAGAGGATAGGATAGGATAGAGGATAGGATAGGATAGATGATAGGATAGGATAGAGGATAGGATAAGATAGAGGATAGGATAGGATAGAGGATAGGATACGATAGGGTATACGATGGGATAGGATAGAGGATAGGATAGGATAGAGGATAGGATAGGATAGAGGATAGGATAGGATAGAGGATAGGATAGGATAGAGGATAGGATAGGATAGAGGATAGGGTAGGATAGAGGATAGGATAGGATAGAGGATAGGATGGGATAGATGATAGGATGGGATAGAGGATAGGATAGGATAGAGGATAGGATAGGGGATTGGATAGGATAGAGGATAGGATAGGATAGAGGATAGGATACGATAGAGGATACGATAGGATAGGATAGAGGATAGGATAGGATAGAGGATAGGATAGTATAGAGGATAGGATAGGATAGAGGATAGGATAGGATAGAGGATAGGATACGATAGAGGATACGAAAGGGTAGGATAGAGGGTAGGATAGGGGATTGGATAGGATAGAGGATAGGATAGGATAGAGGATAGGATACGATAGAGGATACGATAGGATAGGATAGAGGATAGGATAGGATAGAGGATAGGATAGGATAGAGGATAGGATAGGATAGAGGATAGCATAGGATAGAGGATAGGATAGGATAGAGGATAGGATAGGATAGAGGATAGGGTAGGATAGAGGATAGGATAGGATAGAGGATAGGATGGGATAGATGATAGGATGGGATAGAGGATAGGATAGGATAGAGTATAGGATAGGGGATTGGATAGGATAGAGGATAGGATAGGATAGAGGATAGGATACGATAGAGGATACGATAGGATAGGATAGAGGATAGGATAGGATAGAGTATAGGATAGTATAGAGGATAGGATAGGATAGAGGATAGGATAGGATAGAGGATAGGATACGATAGAGGATACGAAAGGGTAGGATAGAGGGTAGGATAGGATAGAGGATAGGATAGGATAGAGGATAGGGTAGGATAGAGGATAGGATATGATAGAGAATAGGATAGGATAGAGGATTGGATAGGATAGAGGATAGGATATGATAGAGGATAGGTTATGATAGAGGATAGGATAGGATAGAGGATAGGATAGGATAGATGATAGGATAGGATAGAGGATAGGATAAGATAGAGGATAGGATAGGATAGAGGATAGGATAGGATAGAGGATAGGATCGGATGGAGGATAGGATAGGGGATTGGATAGAATAAAGGATAGGATAGGATAGAGGATAGAATAGGATAGAGGATAGGATAGTATAGAGGATAGGATATAATAGAGGATAGGATAGGCTAGAGGATAGGATACGATAGGGGATACGATAGGATAGGATAGAGGATAGGATACGATAGGGGATACGATAGGATAGGATAGAGGATAGGATAGGATAGAGGATAGGATAGGATAGAGGATAGGATAGGATAGAGGATAGGATAGGATAGAGGATAGGATAGGATAGAGGATAGGATGGGATAGATGATAGGATGGGATAGAGGATAGGATAGGATAGAGGATAGGATAGGGGATTGGATAGGATAGAGGATAGGATATGATAGTGGATCGGATAGGATAGAGGATAGGATAGGGGATTGGATAGGATAGAGGATAGGATAGAGGATAGGGTACGATAGAGAATACGATAGGATGGGATAGAGGATAGGATAGGATAGAGGATAGGATAGGATAGAGGATAGGATAGGATAGAGGATAGGATAGGATAGAGGATAGGATAGGATAGAGGATAGCATAGGATAGAGGATAGGATAGGATAGAGGATAGGATAGGATAGAGGATAGGGTAGGATAGAGGATAGGATAGGATAGAGGATAGGATGGGATAGATGATAGGATGGGATAGAGGATAGGATAGGATAGAGTATAGGATAGGGGATTGGATAGGATAGAGGATAGGATAGGATAGAGGATAGGATACGATAGAGGATACGATAGGATAGGATAGAGGATAGGATAGGATAGAGTATAGGATAGTATAGAGGATAGGATAGGATAGAGGATAGGATAGGATAGAGGATAGGATACGATAGAGGATACGAAAGGGTAGGATAGAGGGTAGGATAGGATAGAGGATAGGATAGGATAGAGGATAGGGTAGGATAGAGGATAGGATATGATAGAGAATAGGATAGGATAGAGGATTGGATAGGATAGAGGATAGGATATGATAGAGGATAGGTTATGATAGAGGATAGGATAGGATAGAGGATAGGATAGGATAGATGATAGGATAGGATAGAGGATAGGATAAGATAGAGGATAGGATAGGATAGAGGATAGGATAGGATAGAGGATAGGATCGGATGGAGGATAGGATAGGGGATTGGATAGAATAAAGGATAGGATAGGATAGAGGATAGAATAGGATAGAGGATAGGATAGTATAGAGGATAGGATATAATAGAGGATAGGATAGGCTAGAGGATAGGATACGATAGGGGATACGATAGGATAGGATAGAGGATAGGATAGGATAGAGGATAGGATAGGATAGAGGATAGGATAGGATAGAGGATAGGATAGGATAGAGGATAGGATAGGATAGAGGATAGGATGGGATAGATGATAGGATGGGATAGAGGATAGGATAGGATAGAGGATAGGATAGGGGATTGGATAGGATAGAGGATAGGATATGATAGTGGATCGGATAGGATAGAGGATAGGATAGGGGATTGGATAGGATAGAGGATAGGATAGAGGATAGGGTACGATAGAGAATACGATAGGATGGGATAGAGGATAGGATAGGATAGAGGATAGGATAGGATAGAGGATAGGATAGGATAGAGGATAGGATAGGATAGAGGATAGGATGTGATAGAGGATAGGATAAGATAGAGGATAAGATAGGATAGAGGATAGGATAGGATAGAGGATAGGGTATGATAGAGGATAGGATAGGATAGAGGATAGGATAGGATAGATGATAGGATAGGATAGAGGATAGGATAGGATAGAGTATAGGATAGGGGATTGGATAGGATAGAGGATAGGATAGGATAGAGGATAGGATAGGGAAGAGGATAGGATAGGATAGAGGATAGGATAGGATAGAGGATAGGATCGGATAGCGGATAGGATAGGGGATTGGATAGGATAGAGGATAGGATAGGATAGAGGATAGGATAGGATAGAGGATAGGATAGGATTGAGGATAGGATATGGTAGAGGATAGGATAAGATAGAGGATAAGATAGGATAGAGGATAGGATAGGATAGAGGATAGGATATGATAGAGGATAGGATAGGATAGAGGATAGGATGGGATAGATGATAGGATAGGATAGAGGATAGGATAGGATAGAGGATAGGGTACGATAGAGGATAGGATAGGATGGGATAGAGGATAGGATAGGATAGAGGATAGGATAGGATAGAGGATAGGATAGGGGATTGGATAGGATAGAGGTTTGGATAGGATAGAGGATAGGATAGGGTAGAGGATAGGATAGGATAGAGGATAGGATAGGATAGAGGATAGGATCGGTTAGCGGATAGGATAGGGGATTGGATAGGATAGAGGATAGGATAGGATAGAGGATAGGATAGGATAGAGGATAGGATAGGATAGAGGATAGGATAGGATAGTATAGAGGATAGGATAGGATAGAGGATAGGATAGGATAGAGGATAGGATAGGATAGAGGATACGATAGGAATGAGGATAGGATAGAGAATACGATAGGATAGAGGATAGGGGATTGGATCGGATACAGGATAGGAGACGATAGAGGATAGGATAGTATAGAGGATTGGATAGGATAGAGGATATGATAGGATAGACGATAGGATACGATAGAGGATAGGATAGGATCGAGGATAGGATAGGACAGAGGATACGATAGGATAGGATAGAGAATAGGATAGGATAGAGGATAGGATAGGATAGAGCATAGGATACGATAGAGGATAGGTATGGGGGATTGGATAGGATAGAGGATAGGATAGGACAGATGATATTATAGGATAGAGGATAGGATAGGATAGAGGATAGGATAGGATAGTATAGAGGATAGGATAGGATAGAGGATAGGATAGGATAGAGGATAGGATAGGATAGAGGATACGATAGGAATGAGGATAGGATAGAGAATACGATAGGATAGAGGATAGGGGATTGGATCGGATACAGGATAGGAGACGATAGAGGATAGGATAGTATAGAGGATTGGATAGGATAGAGGATAGGATAGGATAGAGGATAGGATACGATAGAGGATAGGATAGGATATAGGATAGGATAGAGGATAGGATAAGATAGAGGATAAGATAGGATAGAGTATAGGATAAGATAGAGGATACGATAAGATAGAGGATAGGATAGGATAGATGATATTATAGGGAAGAGGAAAGGATATGATAGAGGATACGATATTATAGAGGATAGGATAGGATAGAGGATAGGATATTATAAAGGATAGGATAGGATAGAGGATAGGATAGGATAGAGGATAGGATAGGATAGATGATAGGATAGGATAGAGGATAGGATAAGATAGAGGATAGGATAGGATAGAGGATAGGATAGGATAGAGGATAGGATCGGATAGAGGATAGGATAGGGGATTGGATAGAATAAAGGATAGGATAGGATAGAGGATAGAATAGGATAGAATAGGATAGAGGATAGGATAGTATAGAGGATAGGATATAATAGAGGATAGGATAGGATAGAGGATAGGATACGATAGGGGATACGATAGGATAGGATAGAGGATAGGATAGGATAGAGGATAGGATAGGATAGAGGATAGGATAGGATAGAGGATAGGATAGGATAGAGGATAGGATAGGATAGAGGATAGGATAGGATAGAGGATAGGATGGGATAGATGATAGGATGGGATAGAGGATAGGATAGGATAGAGGATAGGATTGGGGATTGGATAGGATAGAGGATAGGATAGGATAGAGGATAGGATACGATAGAGGATACGATAGGATAGGAAAGAGGATAGAATAGGATAGAGGATAGGATAGTATAGTCGATAGGATAGGATAGAGGATAGGATAGGATAGAGGATAGGATACGATAGAGGATACGAAAGGATAGGATAGAGGGTAGGATAGGATAGAGGATAGGATAGGATAGAGGATAGGATAGGATAGAGGATAGGATAGGATAGAGGATAGGATAGAGGATAGGATAGGATAGAGGATAGGATAGGATAGAGGATAGGATAGGATAGAGGATAGGATAGGATAGAGGATAGGATAGAGGATAGGATAGGATAGAGGATAGGATAGGATAGAGGATAGGATACGATAGAGGATACGAAAGGATAGGATAGAGGGTAGGATAGGATAGAGGATAGGATAGGATAGAGGATAGGATAGGATAGAGGATAGGATCGGATAGAGGATAGGATCGGATAGAGGATAGGATAGGGGATTGGATAGAATAAAGGATAGGATAGGATAGAGGATAGAATAGGATAGAGGATAGGATAGTATAGAGGATAGGATATAATAGAGGATAGGATAGGATAGAGGATAGGATACGATAGGGGATACTATAGGATAGGATAGAGGATAGGATAGGATAGAGGATAGGATAGGATAGAGGATATAATAGGATAGAGGATTGGATAGGATAGAGGATAGGATAGGATAGAGGATAGGATAGGATAGAGGATAGGATAGGATAGAGGATAGGATAGGATAGAGGATAGGATAGGATAGAGGATAGGATAGGATAGAGGATAGGATGGGATAGATGATAGGATGGGATAGATGATAGGATAGGATGGAGGATAGGATAGGGGATTGGATAGGATAGAGGATAGGATAGGATAGAGGATAGGATACGATAGAGGATACGATAGGATAGGATAGAGGATAGGATAGGATAGAGGATAGGATAGTATAGAGGATAGGATAGGATAGAGGATAGGATAGGATAGAGGATAGGATACGATAGAGGATACGAAAGGATAGGATAGAGGGTAGGATAGGATAGAGTATAGGATAGGATAGAGGATAGGATAGGATAGAGGATAGGATAGGATAGAGGATAGGATAGGATAGAGGATAGGATAGGATAGAGGATAGGATAGGATAGAGGATAGGATAGGATAGAGGATAGGATAGGATAGAGGATAGGATAGGATAGAGGATAGGATAGGATAGAGGATAGGATACGATAGAGGATACGATAGGATAGGAAAGAGGATAGGATAGGATAGAGGATAGGATAGTATAGTGGATAGGATAGGATAGAGGATAGGATAGGATAGAGGATAGGATACGATAGAGGATACGAAAGGATAGGATAGAGGATAGGATAGGATAGAGGATAGGCTAGAGGATAGGATAGGATAGAGGATAGGATAGAGGATAGGATAGGATAGAGGATAGGATAGGATAGTGGATAAGATACGATAGAGGATACGAAAGGATAGGATAGAGGGTAGGATAGGATAGAGGATAGGATAGGATAGAGGATAGGATAGGATAGAGGATAGGATAGGATAGAGGATAGGATAGGATAGAGGATAGGATCGGATAGAGGATAGGATAGGGGATTGGATAGAATAAAGGATAGGATAGGGTAGAGGATAGAATAGGATAGAGGATAGGATAGTATAGAGGATAGGATATAATGGAGGATAGGATAGGATAGAGGATAGGATACGATAGGGGATACGATAGGATAGGATAGAGGATAGGATAGGATAGAGGATAGGATAGGATAGAGGATATAATAGGATAGAGGATAGGATAGGATAGAGGATAGGATAGGATAGAGGATAGGATAGGATAGGGGATAGGATAGGATAGAGGATAGGATAGGATAGAGGATAGGATAGGATAGAGGATAGGATAGGATAGAGGATAGGATAGGATAGAGGATGGGGGACCGAGGGGATATGGGCTTAGTAGTGGTGACTCGGATCCACTACTAGGTATGCCACAGTGGTGGCGGTCATATCCCTAAAATCCTCTACGCTCCACCTCCTCGTGGTGGTCCCTGGGAACACACATAGTTGTGTGTTGCTAACGGAGCGAGGGGTATTCCGCGGAAAGTAGTCCCAATGATGTATGAGGCGATGCCGGCGGGATCTTCGGATCCTGGCAGGGCCTCCCTTGCCGGTAAGGCTCAGACGGAGGGATAAAAAACCGCGGAATGGGTCCTGCGATAACGACCGGGGAGGTCGCCGCAGGGCCCTTGCCGTAAACCGGTGGTCATGTTTTACCGGAACGGTGGTCTTGCCTTAATCGGCCGGGCCGCGAGGATGATAACCTCTATAAAAATCCCTAATGCCCTAAGCTTAGGTGCGCGGTGAGAGGGTACGCCCTGGCTACAGGGCGCGGCTGGTGGGGTACATCAGCCACTAGCGCACCATCTCTGGATACCTGGCGAACTCCAGTTGAAATTAGCCTTACCCGGGCAAGGAGGCTCTGCCCGGGCGGACGTGTTTTTTCCTGCCAATCTCGTGGGACCAGATATGGAATCGTATAATAAAAACCTTGATGTTGTGGGGGAGGCTGCCGATACGGCAGCAGCTGCGGCGGGGGAAGAGACGGCAGCGGTCACTGACGGGGAGGGGATGGCAACGATTACTGCCGGGGAGGACGCGGTCGTGGTCATCGCGGACGAGGACTCGGATGGGGATGAAACAATCATCTCCATCTCGAGCTCCGTCGGCTCGATCGTGACGCGCGGGGGCGCGGAGAAGCGGGGCGCGACATCTGGGGTCTCTGACCCCAAGCGTGCCCGGTTAGAGGGGGGGCAGCACACCCGCGGCGGGTCGGCGTCGCGGACGGACCCCGGGGAGGGCTCGTCGGGGACGCCCACCATGGATCTGGCCCTCGGCGGCCGCGCCGAGAGGAGTCAGACGAGGAGGGTGGATGACCTCATCGAGCTGGGTGGGAGGATGCCGACAGCGCAGCTAGTAGGGGAGGTGGAGGAGGCGATGTTGAGGGTGGAGAGAGTCTCCACCGTCTCAAAGGGCCTCAAGGGGGACCTGGCTAAAGACTTGCGGGATTGTTCTGCAGTCGCCAGGGCCCACTGCACCACCTTGATGCAGCGGTGCTTTACCGGGATGGCGTGGCAGGGTAGCCAGGAGGTGGCCCGCCTCCGCGAGCAGAACGCGGCCCTCGCGAAGGAGGCGGGTGACCTCCGGGCGAGGCTCCGGTCAATGGAGGCCGGGCGGCGGGCGAACACCGACAGCGGTCGCCGGGCGGGACATGCGCCAATAGGGGAAGCGCCCCCCGCCTCCTCGACAGCGGGGGTCCGTACGCGGGGGATGGAGGCGATGGGACCGTCGGGGGAGGGAGCGGGAGTTTTGGACTCCGAAGCCCTGCTTCTCCGGGTCGGCGCGCTGATAACGGCCAGGAACCGGGAGCTAGAGGCCCGGATGGAGGAGCGGTTCCGGACGATTCTGGCCGGGTTGGCCCCGGCCCTCCGGGCGGAGGGTAAATCGGCGCGCGAGGCGACGCCGGTGGCTTCTCTGCCGGCGACGTCTGTCACCAAGGGGACTGGACCGGTGGTCGTGTCCAACGTGAGGGTGGTGCCCCCCGTTATCATTCCGCCACCGGTCGTCCCGGCCTCGTGGATGGAGGTGACGAGCAAGGCGGCGAAGAGGGCCAAGAAGAAGATGGCCGCGGAGGAGGCTGCGGCGAGAGCAGCCGCGGCCGAGGCAGCTGCCGCCGCTTCACGGCTGCAGGCTGCGAGGGAGCCGAGGGCGGCGGGCGGCGCACGAGTGCAGGGCGGCGCGAGCGCGGCGAAGCCCGCCGCCGGGAGGGACGGTGGCCTGGGACGCACCCCCAGAACGGGAGCAGTGGCCATCACCATCCCCGAGAGCTGCAAGCTCACTTATTCGGAGGTGATGGCCAGGGCAAAAGAGAGGGTGGTCCTCAAGGCTATCGGGATCGAGTCGGGGGTGCTTCCCAGGCGGTCGAAAACCGGCGGGATCCTCCTGGAGGTCAGGGGCACGGGGTGCCAGGAGAAGGCACGGGCCCTCTCCGGGAGGATCGCCGAGGCGCTTGGGGGGACCGGGGTTAAGGTCTCCCAGGCGGTCAAGCGCGGCGAGGTGCGCGTGGCGGGCCTGGACGACTCGGTGTCGCCCGGGGACGTAGCGGCGGCGCTGGCGGCGGCGGGGGGGTGTTCCGCGGCGGAGTTCCGGGTCGGCGAGATCCGCAGACCCGCCTCGGAGCAGGCGCTGGGCTCCTGTTGGGCCCAGGGCCCCCTCGCGGCCGTCAAGAAAGTGTTGGCGGGAGGCCGGCTGCTGGTCGGCTGGTCCTCGGCCCGCGTCGAGGCGCTGAGGGAGCGGCCCCTCCAATGCTTCCGTTGTTTGGAGACGGGGCACACGCGGGCGACATGCAAGAGCGCGGTCGACAGAGGCGCGATGTGCTACCGCTGCGGGGCGGCGGAGCACCGGGCTTCGGCCTGTAAGGCCGCCCCCAGGTGTCCGCTCTGCGCGGACCTGGGGAGACCATCGGGCCATAGATTCGGGGCCAAAGCGTGTGCCCCGGCTCCCAAGAGGGGCCGCGCGGCGACGAAAGAGAAGGGCGCGTCTGGGGCTGCATCCGCGCAGCGGCCGCAGACGGCGCCGGGGGCCCGGACCTCCCAGGGAGGGGACTCTGCAGAGCCCATGTTAGAGTAGGTACTTTTAATCCTACTCCGGTTCTGCAGGCGAACCTCAACCACTCGCGCGCGGCACAGGACCTGTTTGTCCAAGCCGTGCGCGAGTGGGGGGCTGGGCTGGCAGTTGCGGCGGAGCCGTACGCTATCCCCGAACACCCCTTCTGGGTGGGGGACGAGATCGGCTCCGTAGTAATAGTGGCGGGAAGCCGCCCCGGGTCCCCGTCGGTCTCCCTTCTGGAGCGGGGCGAGGGATTCGTGGCGGTGCAATGGGGGGACATCGCGGTTGTCGGGATCTACATCTCGCCGAGCTGTGGCCTCGATCAATTTCGGGGGTTCCTGGGCGGGCTGAACAGCTGCATCGCGCGGTGCAGCGCCCGCCCGGTTCTCGTTTTGGGAGACTTCAATGCCCACGCGGTATCGTGGGGGAGTCCCAGGACGACCACTAGGGGTAGCGAGGTGTTAACCTGGGGGGCCGGCCTGCATCTCCGGTTGATTAACCGGGGATCCACGCCGACGTGCGTGCGTCCGCAGGGGGTCTCGATTGTCGACCTGACATGGGGGACTCCCTCGGCCGTGCGCCGGGTGTCGGGATGGAGGGTGGCCGAGGAGATAGAGATTGCGTCAGACCATACGCCCATCGTCATGGACGTGTGGCCCACCCTCCACGCGCGGGATTCCCGGCCGGGCCGGGGGGACCGACGGCCGCGATGGGCCTGGAAGCGGCTGGACGCGGACGCGTTCGGGGCCGCGGTAGCCGCGGCGACATGGACGGGGCCGGCCCTGTCCGAGCTGGCGCCTGCGCAAGGGGCGAGGCGGCTGCGGTAGGTAATGACGGCGGTGTGCGACACCGCCATGCCCCGCAGCCGGTTCGCCCCCAGGAGGGCGGCGTACTGGTGGTCCGCCGGCATTGCGGAGCTCCGGCGTGCCTGCAATGCCGCGCGGCGTCGGTACGGCCGAGCGCGTAGGAGGCGCGACGACGAGGAGGCGACGGCGAGGCTCGGCGGGGAGTACCGAGCCGCGCTCGGGGTTCTCCGCAGGGCTATCGCGCGGGCCAAGGCCGACGCGTGGTCGGAGCTCGTCGGCACGGTGGACTCCGATCCATGGGGGCGCCCGTACAAGCTTGTCATGAACAAGCTGCGCGCGTGGGCGCCTCCGGTGACGGAGTCGATGGACCCCCACCTGCTCGAGGGAGTGGTGGCGTCCCTCTTCCCGCGAGAGGGGGGACAACTGCGCCGCTCCCATTGGGAACAGGAGCCTCTCTCCTGGTCCGCAGAGTGGGAGGTGTCGGCCGGCGAGCTGGGTGAGGCGATGGCCAGGGCGCGGCGGGTGGGCCGCAAGGCCCCGGGCCCGGACGGGGTGCCGGGCCGCGCGTTGGTCTTGGCCCTGGAGGGGGGACTCGCCGCCGAACTCCGGCAGCTGTATAACGGCTGTCTGAGGGAGGGGGTGTTCCCCACGGAGTGGAAGTCGGGCAGGTTGGTCCTCCTTCCGAAGGGGGGCAAGTCCCGGGACTCGCCCTCAGGGTACCGGCCAATTTGTCTGCTGGACGAGGCGGGGAAGTTGTTCGAGCGCGTACTCGTTGGACGCCTCGTCCGGCACCTGTCGGCGGGAGGGGTCCCCGATCTGAGCGGGGTTCAATTCGGCTTCCGGGAGGGTCTCTCCACCGTCGACGCTATTCGGCGGGTGAGGGCTCTCTCGGAGGCCTGTACGAGGGGGGGCGGTGTTGCGTTGGCGATATCCTTGGATATCGCTAACGCGTTCAACACCGTCCCCTGGGATCGGATAATGGAGGCCCTGGTCTTCCACCGGGTGCCTCTGTATCTCAGAAGGGTGATTGGGAGCTATCTCTCCGACAGGGGTATAGAGTATCCCGGCCGGTACGGGATGGTGCGCAGGGGCGTCGTGCGCGGGGTTCCGCAGGGCTCGGTGTTGGGCCCGTTGCTGTGGAATCTTGCGTACGATCGCGTCCTGCGGGAGGAGATGCCTCCCGGGGTCAGCCTGACGTGTTACGCCGACGACACGCTGGTATTGGCCACCGGGAGGTATGCGAAGGAGGCCATCTGCCTGGCGGAGCGCGGCGCGTGGCGCGCGGTGCGCGCGATCCGGTCGCTGGGCCTAGAGGTGTCCGTCGAGAAAACCAGGGCCATGTGGTTTCTCCGCTCGGCCCGGTTGGCGGCGCCTCCCCAGTGCTGGATCTGCGTGGGGGAGGGTATGGTCAAGGTCGGGTCCCAGATGCGGTACCTGGGACTCGAGCTTGACGGCCGGTGGCGTTTTGACCGCCACCTTGAGTCGCTGGCGCCCCGGGCGGAGAGGGCGACCGCTGCGCTCGGTCGCCTTCTCCCGAATCTCGGGGGACCCTGTGGACGGGTGCGTCGTCTGTTCGCGGTGGTGGTGCGAGTTTTGGTCCTGTACGGAGCCCCTGTGTGGGCGCGCGATGTCTTGGCTAGGGGGCGCAGTGGCGGCACACGGTCGCTGCTGCGTCGCATCGAGCGCAGGCTGGCCATAGGCATCGTGCGGGGGTACCGCACCATTTCATACGCGACGGCGATGGTGATGTCGGGGCTGATCCCCCTCGAGCTGGAGGCCCGCGTGTTGGCGGATGTGCATACGCACTCCAGGGAACTCCGGCTCCGGGGGGTGGCCCCGGATCAGGCGCGGCTCATGGTGGATGAGCTCAGGCGACATGCTCGGCGGCACGCAGCCCGGGAGTGGCGCGATAGCCTTCCCGGGACGAGGGAGGGCGAGAGGCGGGCCGTTCGGGCCATCCTCCCGGTGTTCGACCAATGGAACAGGGGATGGATGGGGCATAGGGTCTCCTACCGTGTGACGCAGGTGATGAGCGGGCACGGGTGCTTCGGCGACTACCTGTGTCGCATCGGGAGGGAGACCGAGGAGGCGTGTCACCACTGCGGCGAGCCGCGGGACACGGCGCAACACACTCTGGAGGAGTGTCCGGCATGGGGGGCAGAGCGCCGTGCCCTGCGGCGCGCGGTGGGCCACGACCTCTCGCTCCCGGCTGTCGTCGCTGCGGCAGCCGGTGGCGAGGAGGCGTGGAGGGGGTTCGCTTCCTTCTGCGAGCGGGTTATGCTGCGGAAGGAGGCTGCGGAACGGGATCGGGAGCGTAATCACGATCCCGGCCGAAGGGGGGGGAGGCGGCGCAGGGTACGCCCCGGGGCGTACCCCCGTTGCGACGCCTCTGACGCGAGCGGGGACGCCCTTGATGATCTCGAGGCGGGGGATCGGATATCCCCTTACACTCGGTCACCAACGGCGTCCCCGGAGGCCGCCGGGCATCTCGAGCGGGGGCTCGGATGCTCATCGGGCGGCCTAACAGGGGGGAAGGCGCCACGTCGTCCGTTGCGTGGTGCCTTCGGATAGAGTAGGTACGGGAGGGGGCCGCGTCCCCCCCTGGGTGGTATGCTAAGGCGGGGGCACACCGGATTGACATGCGCGCGCAGAGCACGGGTGCCCCCAGGAGTCTAGGGACGGACGGGGAGGAGTTAGTGGGTATACTCGGCGTTGCACCAACCAGCCGAGGAGTCCCACATAACCCGGACCACCCCCCCCCCCCGGGGGGGTTCGGGTATCCGTAACGAGATTACCTCCTCGGAAAAAAAAAAAAAAAAAAAAAAAAAAGGATAGAGGATAGGATAGGATAGAGGATAGGATAGGATAGAGGATAGGAAAGGATAGAATATAGGATAGGATAGAGGATAGGATAGGATAGAGGATAGGATAGCATAGAGGATAGGATAGGATAGAGGATGGGATAGGATAGAGGATAGGATCGGATAGAGGATAGGATAGGATAGAGGGTAAGATCGGATAGAAGATAGGATAGGGGATTGGATAGGATAGAGGATACGATAGGATAAGATAGAGGATAGGATAGGATAGAGGATAGGATAGGATAGAGGATACGATAGGATAGGATAGAGAATAGGATAGGATAGAGGATAGGACAGGACAGAGGATAGGATAGGATAGAGGATAGGATAGGATAGAGGATACGATAGGAATGAGGATAGGATAGAGAATAGGATAGGATAGAGGATGAGAGCGAATCGAAATCTCACCGAGCAAACATCGTAAGAGAGTATAGAAACGCGAAAATTTCAACCGCACTCGCGAGTTTTACTTTAATTTATTCCTACTCGATAGAATTAGTATGAGTACATATAAAAGTAAAAAGTGAGTGGAAAGTTTAAAGTCAAAAGGATTATAAAAGCCGAAAAGTGAATAAAGACGCGAGTTACACGGAAACCGGGTCAAAAGCCCCTCAGGGGCGGATAAACTGCTTTAATTCGAAATTAAATAATTGAATAACAATTGTATAATTCGTAAGAAAATAGCAGATCATTAAGTATAGAAACTCGAAAAACCAAACGCGAATACCTGAAAAAGAAAAAGAAAAGATTAAACTCTTAAAAGATAAAAACAGGAATACTTACGTGAAAAAAGATACTTTCAGCAAAATCCGGGTAACGGGAGTGCCGAAAAGCCAAAAAACTGCAACTCTTCGGGTAAAATAGCACCGTGCATCTACCTCGGGAACAGCTATACCTGAAAAGAAATAAAAAAGATTAGAAACTCGTTAAAAATAATAGAAATTTCAATTAGATTCGAAAAATTAATAATTAATTAAAACCAGTGAAAAAAGGTGTAGAAAAAACGACCAAGTACACTCGAGACATAGTTACCAAGAACTTTAAAGTGTCTAGTGACGTGAGAGAGAGAGAGAGAGAGAGAAAGACAAAGAACAATAGAGGATAGAGAATACCCGAAAGGCCCGGCGGTAAAGGTCCACACACAACGTGAGGGGTCGGTCTAACGGTCAATCTAAAAGTAAGGTAGGAATTAGAAAGAACTTATACCACAGAGGGATAGCCAGGGTAATAAGTACACCGGATATAAAGTTTTAGAATATCGGACAGAAACGGGTGGAACTCGAAAATAGGCCGATCATAATAAAATTTTAGGAGGGTCTCTTTCGGAGGGTGGCGAGTCGAAGGGGGCCGGAAAGGAGAATTTATTCTCCCCCCTGAAAACCTTTTTGCTCTACACCCACCCATTTCAGAGATATAGCGATTAGCAGGCTTATTTTACGGAATTTAGGGAAACGGACCAGACGAAAGTAAAGTGCTCGCCCGTACCTTTACAACGAGCCGCTGAACGCCGGAATCGGTTATAGTTTAAAATTAGCGTGCATACCGGGTGACCAAATAATTTCGGATCAGAAAAATTCTGAGTACGTGGGTCGACTCGGTAGGAGTGTGTAAGGGGTGTTTTTGATCTGGGGAACGTAGTTCCCCGAGGCAAAAAATTTTTTCGAAACCCCCCCCCCCCTTTTCGAGATAACAGCACTGACAAGGGGAAGGAGCCGATTTTCGAAAAAACTTTCAACGAGGCAAATTACGCATTCAGCGAGGGCTTTACAACCATATAAGAATAAGTGGGGGTTAACTATCCAAAAACCCCCACTTCCCTCTTGCGAAATCCTGAATTTAGCAGAATTTTAGCATTTTTTAGCGTTTTTTCGTCACGTTCAGACGACTGCAGACAAGTCGAAGCGTTTTTAGAATTTTTCCCGTCGATCGCACGAGATTTTTCCAAAAATTCTAACAATTTTGCGAAATTCGTCAAATTTCCGAAGTTAGCAGGCAGAGAGAACTTTGCAGCCGTGAAGTAGATTTCTGCGGACCTCGGCGATTCTATGCGATTTGTAGATAACATAGGTTAGGTTAATAGAAAAATTAGAATTACAACTGTTTGCGTTAGTTTTTTGGTTTTTAGTTGATAGGTTTAGATAGTAAAGTATTAGAGTTTAGGTTTTAGATTTGTAATCCTAGTGTTAATCTCGAGTCTAGGTACTTTAAGTGTTAGTATATATAAAATAGATTAAGTCTAAGCGAATCGATTAGAGTAAATTAAATTAAGTACATGTGTAACCAGCGATAATAGATTTTTAACGATTTTTGTAGAAATTGAAAAGTCAAATAGAGGCAAATACCTTTAAAAAAAAAAGGATAGGATAGAGGATAGGGGATTGGATCGGATACAGGGTAGGAGACGATAGAGGATAGGATAGTATAGAGGATAGCATAGGATAGAGGATATGATAGGATAGAGGATAGGATACGATAGAGGATAGGATATGATAGAGGATAGGATAGGATAGAAGATAGGATCGGATAGAGGATAGGATAGAGGATTGGATAGGATAGAGGATAGGATAAGATAGAGGATAGGATAGGATAGAGGATAGGATAGGATAGAGGATAGGATAGGATAGAGGATAGGATAGGATAGAGGATACGATAGGAATGAGGATAGGATAGAGAATAGGATAGGATAGAGGATAGGGGATTGGATCGGATACAGGATAGGAGACGATAGAGGATAGGATAGTATAGAGGATAGGATAGGATAGAGGATATGATAGGATAGAGGATAGGATACGATAGAGGGTACGATAGGATAGGATACAGGATAGGATAGGATAGAGGATAGGATAGGATAGAGGATAGGATAGGATAGAGGATAGGATAGGATAGAGGATAGGATAGGATAGAGGATAGGATATGATAGAGGATAGGATAGGATAGAGGATAGGATAGGATAGAGGATAGGATAGGATAGATGATAGGATAGGATAGAGGATAGGATAAGATACAGGATAGGATAGGATAGATGATATTATAGGAAAGAGGAAAGGATATGATAGAGGATACGATATTGTAGAGGATAGGATAGGATAGTGTTCCGTCGTAAAAACCCTCTGCAAAGGGACATCTGCACGACCGTGAAGGTCAACTAGACCAACCACCCGCGGCATAATGACCATGACCGCCATAAAAAACCTACCGTAGTTTGGCGTAGTCAAAAATCCGAACAACCTCAGCTGACGAGCACATGTTGGCCTGCGAACCGTTAGCGTACCAAAATTTATAGTTTTATAACCGTAACCGCCTGTAACCAAATGTATCTTCCACTCCCACTCTTCCTAATTTTCCACCACTTCCAAACACATCCTTCAACCAATCATAGACAACTTCCTAAGACCACACCCACATCCGAGCCTACCTTATTCCAAAATATTGTTACAACAACAGAACTGTCTGATACACCAACCCGACTAGTACACCGAGCTCTCTAGAAATATCGAGAACCGAATTACTTCAAGCACCGAGCTGCTTAGAAGCTACCGAAGGCAAGCCGAGTCTTGCATTTTAGAAATAAAGACTAGTTCTCCGGAGTTTGAATTTACAATCATTCGCCGTTAAACCATTACCCAGTCGCGAGCCGATTCTCCCCAATTCCGGGATCGACGCGACACCACATTTTTTGGTCCTTCGAGCCGGATCGCGATCTTTATCGCGAGTTACGATATCGCTTGTGCCTTGAGCATTGTCGCGACTATTATCGCGAGTTACCGAAACAACGAAGAAGAAGTAGCTGAGTGTTCCAAAGGACATCAGCAGCCCGAGGGAGCACCTACATTTGACTGGATCAGCCTGGACAACCCAGCATCCAGAACAACCATCCTAGCAGAAGGATACATCGCGAGCGACGCAGCTTCTACTTCTGGACCATCGACGTCATCAGAAGGGAACATCGCATCTACCAATTCCTCTTCGGGACCATTGGACGTCCTGAGAAGACAAGGCCGTGAAAGTGGTAGCGGTACTGCACAGTCTCCATACGAGTAAGTTTTTCGACTCACCTAACTTCCTAAATTTCCCTCATTCCCAAAAATTGCTTCAATCCCTCGAACAATGGCGGATGAATTAAAATCGTTTATAAGACAGCGTGCCGCCGTGAAGGCACAACTGACGCGATTAAGCAATCAGGTTCGGGAATCGATTCTCACTTTCGAGGTGACGGACATAGAGATGCGACAAAAGAAATTAGAAGAATACTTCCAAAAGTTTTTTATAATACAAGATCAGGTTGAATCGATACAAGATAAATCAGACGAGGAGGCAATCAAAGATTTTGAAGCAACATATTTTGAATGCTCCGATTTATTGGCTAGACGATTAAGGGAGCTAACCCACAGGACTCAAATCCAAACTGTTCCGACTGTTAGTAATGCCTCAACTCCGACTATTACAACGTCACAAGATATATTACCCAAAATTCGCATTAAACAATTCAGCGGAAACTTCTTAGAGTGGCAAGGGTTTTATGATACTTTTCGATCACTAGTTCACGAGGTTGATACAATTCCTACTATCCATAAATTTCACTTGTTAAAATCATATCTAATAGGTAACGCGGCCAACGTTACTAGCGCTCTATCTGCTTCCGAAGAAAATTATTTTGTTGCATGGAACCTACTACGGAAAAGATTCGATCAACCGCGTAAGATCATTCAATGCCACATCCGTGCTTTATTTGAACTACCCGAGGTATCTCGAGACAAACCATCCTCATTGCGCGCTTTAGCAGAAGACGCCGAAATGCATATAAATGCGTTAAAATCATTAGGCCAACCGGTGGAATGGGATGAAATGATTATTTATATCATTTCATCAAAGCTCGACAAATCGACACGTACTTCTTGGGAGCGCACAATCGAGGATGGGGTCCTGCCGACCTATCACGAATTATTAGCCTTTTTGAACAAATATTCACGGGACGAGGAACCCGTAAAATTAGTAGCGCATACACGGGACAATAATTACCCAAAACGCTGGTCTGACAGGAGTGTTAAACCGGTACATAGAACCAATACCTTTGTCGGTACCAAGCCCGCGATTTCGTGCCCGGTATGCAAGCAATCTCATTATATTAACCAATGCACAGAATTCTTAAAACAATCTCCTCGCGACAGAATAACCACAGTAAAAACTCTTAAAGGCTGTCTCAATTGCCTAAATTCCACGCATTTCATTTCACAATGTCGCTCATCTACATGTAGAAAATGTGGCGGAAAACACCACACATTATTGCACATTGACCAGTCAAACGTATCGAATGTTGCGAAGGTTAATACCCTAAACGAAGCTGCATCGCCTACCATAGCGTTAACGGCCTACAGTAAATTAGATCAAGAAGTATTGCTATCCACGGCGCGAGTTAAAATTCTTGACCAAAAGAATCGAGAGCATGAATGCCGCGTTCTTTTGGACCCGGGTTCGCAGCGCAATTTTATGACCGAGAGATTAGCGACTTACCTGCGTTTACCGAAGAAACGTCTCAACGTAACGACGTCAGGTATAGGGCGTCAGGAGAGCCATGTAAAATTTGCCGTAGAGGCTCAAATCGGCTCAAATCATTCCGATTTTAAGTGTAGTGCACTATTTTTAACACTGCCAGAAATTACTGGGCCTTTACCATCGCGCACATTTGAACGAACGATATTACAAATCCCGAATAACGTAGCTTTAGCCGATCCTTCCTTTAACAGGTCTTCGAAGGTCGATCTTTTGCTTGGGGAATATTTATATTACAAGCTTTTAGGAAAGGACAGAATTAGATTACAAAACGAAACGGTCGTTCTTCAAGATACCGAGTTGGGCTGGGTGCTGTCAGGAGAAATAAATGATTCTGTATCGACAAATATAAACTGCCATTTAAATACCCAAGATCTAGACGCGCAGTTAGAAAGATTCTGGCAAGTAGAGCAGTGTTCAGTCACAAATTCATGCTCACCGCAAGAGCAATTGTGTGAGGAATTGTTTAAACAAAGCACCTATCGCGATAAAGGGGGTCGCTACATAGTCAGACTTCCATTCAATGACAACAAGCAACAACTCGGCAATTCTTACGATATCGCGCTAAAAAGATTTTATAGTCTAGAAAGAAGGCTACAGTCCAACACCGAATTACGCGATCAATATACCAAATTCCTAACGGAATATGAAACCTTAGATCACATGACCGAAGTAGAAGACAAGGATTGTAAAGATGCGGGTTGTTATTTACCGCATCATCCCGTAATAAAAGCTAGCAGCCTTACAACCAAGGTTAGGGTCGTTTTCGACGCGTCCGCGAAGACCGACACCGGTCTGTCCCTAAATCACGCGCTAATGGTAGGTCCGACAATTCAGGACGACGTCTTTTCATTGATTGCTCGCTTCCGCAAATACCAATACGTGATTACTGCCGATATTGAGAAGATGTTCAGGCAAATATTAGTTCACCCAGAGGACGCGAACTATCAAAAAATCCTATGGCGCAAAGGTCCAAACGAGGCGGTTAAATCATACCGCTTAAACACCGTAACCTACGGTACGGCTTGCGCTCCGTTTCTTGCGGCACGCTGCTTACAACAGCTTGCCGAGGACGAAGCACGGTCGTATCCTTTAGCAGTTGAAGTAATTAAAAATGATTTTTACATGGACGATTTGTTAACTGGCACGAATTCGTCAGATGAAGCCGCGAAGTTAATAGAACAATTGACTGACATTTTTCAAAGAGGAGGGATGAATCTAAGACAATGGTCATCTAACAAACCACAACTGCTAAAGGGATTACAAGAGCGAACTACCGACGACTGCCTGTGTTTAGATCCGCAGGCAGTCAAAAAGACGTTAGGCATCTACTGGCATCCTCGCGAAGATACAATTGGGTATAAGGTTACAATAGATAATTCCATGCAAAACACCAAAAGATTAATTCTTTCCAAGATTGCCCAACTCTTTGACCCATTAGGATTACTGGGTCCGGTCATAGTAAAGGCAAAAATAATAATGCAAGCATTGTGGAAGGCTAAATTAGGATGGGACGATCTAGTACCGTCAGATATACGTGACCTGTGGAAAACCTACTGTTCGAGATTCGAACGATAACGGCTTGATCTGATTTCTGTTCGACACCAAGCTATAAATAGCCCGTTGTTGTTCTGGTCTCGTACATGTTGTCTTCGTCGATGCGATCGCTTCTGTTTCGTCCTTTCTTTGTGTCGCTCCTTCTCCGTCCTTCGTTCGTCTCTCTGCTATTGTTTCCCCAAATTTAAAACCACCCGTTTCTTCCAGATCCACCGATCGCGTCGACGGAGACAACGGTTTCTCGTCTGATCGACATTCGACCATACGCTTTCGGCTCGTACGCGTCTCGTTCACGCTCTCTGTTCTCTAGCTTCAATTACGTTTTCGCGACCGCTCCGCACGTATTCAAGCTCGAGCTTCACGTACATTCGAAAGTCCAAGTACGACTGTTCACAGTTTTCTACGATTATTGTTCTACCCTGTCAATAATCTTCTTTCATCCGCGTCGCGAATCGTCTCGTCCCGCGTGCAAGATTTCCGTTCTTCCGCGGTCAAGATCATCCGTCGCGCCGCGAGCAAGATTTCCGTTATCGCCGTTCCTCCGTGTTTGTCCGAGCGTCAGTGTACGTCAGTGTACTATGAGTTTTGTCTTTTAAAATAAATAACCGTTGGTTCCGTGCAGTTTCGTTTCTTGCGAAATCCATTCGTCTCCTCCGGAACTTCATCCTTCTTTCCGGTGCTCTCATTCCGCGTCCACCGCTGGACGGTCCCGGCACTCGGCAATTCGCCGAACATAAATTTGGTCCTTCGAGCCGGATCGTGAGTGAGTGGAAAGGACACGAACGTGACTATGGCGGAACTCATCGCCACGCAAGAAACTCTTAAACGAGCCATCGAGCGGTCTCTTTCCAACCTGAAGAAGCTGGGCAAGACGAACTGGACAGTGGCTGGGATACACACGCGTATGAACCATCTCAAAACCCAGTGGGCGACTTTCGAAGCCAACGATGTGAAGATCTCCGCTGCCATCCCACCAGAGGATCGACCCTCCATGGCCTACTTCAAGGACAACTATCTCGAGACCACGGAGGAGACGTTCCTGCAGACTCTCACCTTCATGAACTCTGCCCTCGCCGATCTTACTCCGAAAGAAGTGAGTCACACCGCGTCGACCGACACTCCAGGTGCGTTCGCTCCGCCCGTCGCGCATCTTCCTCCGATTCCTCTCCAGCCGTTCGATGGCCGGTGCGAGGAATGGGAAGCCTTTCGGGACCGCTTTCAGTCGCTTATAATCGCGAACTCTTCTTTAAATAATTTTTCGCGTATGCATTACCTCGTTTCGTCGCTCGCCGGACGCGCACTCGGGTGCATCAGTAACCTTTCCGTTACTCAGGATAATTTTGCGATCGCTTGGAAAACGCTCACGTCGCGGTACGATAACCCTCGGCGCCTTCTCGCGAAATACCTAACCACATTGTTAGATCTACATGCGCTCAATCGCGAATCTGCATCGGACTTGCAAAACTTGCGCGATCGCCTCGCTATGACCGTCTCGTCGCTCCGAAATCTTGGTAGAAGCGCTGCCGAGCTTTGGGACGACTTCCTTCTTCATCTTGCGGTACAAAAGCTCGATCCCGCGACGCGAAAGGCCTGGACTCTTCGGGCAGGCGACGACACGAAGTTTCCCTCCTTCGAGGAGTTCCAGACGTTTATCGATACGCGGGTGCGCGCGCTTGAAGACTTCGATTCCGGCGCGTCCGGCAAGATAGGAGCCTCCTCGTCACTTTCTGCGTCTCGCCCTTCGCGCAATCCCGCTCACTCTCACCTCGCGACAGCGTCGAAAAATTCGCAAGGAGCCTGTCCCTTATGTAAAGCTCATCATTATTTAGGCTATTGCTCCTCGTTTCTCGCGAAGAGCCCCCGGCAAAGACTTGAGATTGTTAAGCGGTTATCGTGCTGCCCGAATTGTCTCAGTTATAATCACGCGATTTCGTCGTGTGCCAGTAAACACACTTGCCGCATGTGTCAGAAGCGTCATCACTCGCTCTTGCACGACGAGTCGACCCCTGGGGCTCGGTCTTCCGCTGAGTCGTCCGGTACTCGCGAGTCCGTCTCCGCTGAAATCAATTCGCATTCAGCAACCGCAGGTTCAGCGGCTACCGGGTCGTCCATACTCTTAGCTACCGCGCGAATTCAAGTAAGCGTTCCCTCCGGTCGCAGCGTGATAATTCGTGCGTTAATTGACCAAGGCTCCGAAGCCAGTTTTGTGGCCGAGTCGGTTGTCCAGCTTTTGCGAGCGAAACGTAACCGTGTCGTCGCGTCGATTTCTGCCGTTGGCGGCGTTCACGCTGGGACTGTACGCCACGCAACCCATCTTCTGGTGTCGAATCGCACTTCTTCCGCGCCTTGTGTTCCGACCACGGCGTTGGTGCTCGGGTCAATGTCCACGTACAAACCCTCGCGAGTCCGAAATTGGCGTACTCTCGCGCATTTAGCCGATCTTTCTTGGGCTGATCACGACCCGTCTAGTTCTGACCCCATACAAATGATTCTCGGAGCCGACGTGTACCCAAGCATCATTCAACACGGGCTGCGTAAAGGGCAAACTGCGCAACCGATCGCGCAAAATACTATTTTTGGATGGGTCATTTCTGGACCCCTTCATAATTCATTGGACCGCGGTTTCTTCCGTCGTTCCGAACCAGTCTCAAATACAACGCAACTGGTCTCCACGCACCACTGCGTTCACGATAATTCTCTCGATGCGGACCTCCGCCGATTTTGGGAAATCGAGGAAATCCCACATGCGTCTCTTCTAACTCCCGCTGAGAAACAGTGTGAGCAATATTTTCGAGACTCTACGACTCGCACAACGAACGGTCGTTATATTGTTCGTCTTCCCTTCCGCTCAAACCCTCCGCTGAGGATCGGGCACTCGCGTTCGACTGCAGAACGGATCATGCTCCATCTCAACCGCAGATTTGAGTCAAATCCGAACCTTGCCTCAGAATATCGCGACTTCATGCAAGAATATGAACGGCTTGGCCACATGCGCTCCGCTGTGTCTTCGTCAAGTGATTCTCAATCGGTCTATATCCCTCATCATCCCGTTCTCCGCGAAGGTAGCAGCACGACACACCTGCGCGTCGTGTTCAACGCCTCGAGTGTTACCACGAACGGATCATCGTTAAACGATCATCTTCTACCTGGTCCTAAACTACAAACGAATCTCTCTTCGGTCATTCTCCGCTGGCGCGCGTTTCGTTTTGTGTACACCGCGGATATTGCCAAGATGTACCGGCAGATCCTAGTGGATCCTCGGGATGTCAATTACCAGCGTATCCTGTGGGCTCCTCACTCGGCGGACTCTATTCAAGAGTACGAATTGCTGACCGTCACGTATGGGATGACTTGCGCCCCATATCTAGCTCTTCGGGTACTCCAACGTTTGGTTGAGGATGAAGGCGACCGTTTCCTTTTAGCGTCTCCGATTCTCCGATCAAACACTTACATCGACGACCTTCTTTTCGGACACGATGATATCGCGTCTCTTCGGCATTGTCGAGATCAACTCATCAAATTGCTCCATTGTGGGAAATTTCACCTCCGGAAATGGGCCAGTAATCATCCTTCTCTCCTCTCTGACATTGACCCTTCCGATCATGGTCTAGCGTGCACGAAAGATCTGGCTCAAGATGATCAAGTAAAGGTTCTTGGAATCTGCTGGAATCCTTCCCAGGATACTTTTCAATTCAAGACATCCCTCTCGGACTCGTGTCCGTCAACCAAGCGTTCTATTTTGTCGACCATTGCCAAAATTTATGACCCTTTGGGATGGATCACTCCTGCTACTATTCTCGCGAAAGTTTTCATTCAAGAACTTTGGCGCCTCCGCGTTGGTTGGGACGAACCCATCCCGGTTCACAAACTCAGCAAATGGCGAACTCTTTACTCTCAATTGGCTCACCTTGACAAAGTGCAACTTCCCCGATGGATTGGTCTAATATCTACTACATCGCGAGTGGAGCTTCACGGTTTCTCCGATGCCTCAACAGTTGCGTATTCAGCCGTGGTTTATGCAAAATGCATCTCGTCCTCCGGCGAAATCACAATTTCCTTTCTCGCCGGCAAATCGAAGGTCGCTCCGCTAAATCCTTTGACGATACCACGGTTAGAACTGCAAGGTGCTTGTCTTATGATTCGCCTTATCGAATTTGTTCTCGAGTCATTCGACTCTCGACCAATACCTTGCGTGTGTTGGACTGACTCGACGGTCGTGCTTAACTGGATATCCCAGCATCCTTCGCGATGGAAGACTTTCGTCGCTAACCGCGTCGCTACAATTCAGACTCGCCTCCCTCAAGCTGAGTGGCGGCACGTCCCCACCGAATGCAATCCCGCCGATTGTGCCTCTCGAGGTCTCCTGAGCGACGATCTTCTAGGTTCCGATCTCTGGTGGCATGGTCCATCCTGGCTGCGTCGCGAGCGTTCCGAATGGCCGAACCGTCCACTCTTGGTCACCGACGACGTTCAACCGGAAGCCAAAGTCGTGTCGGCACATGTGGTTACCACTTTTCCACGGTGGGATCTGGAGAGCCGCTTCTCTTCGTGGCCGAAGCTCATCCGCGTCACCGCGTACATGTTTCGCTTCCTTCAAGCTTGTCGCAAAGGACCGTCGGCTCCTCGACCATCTCCGGTCGGTCGTGCTCTCACCGCAGCGGAATGTAATTCGGCGAAACTTTGGTGGCTCAAATACCTCCAATCAACTCTATTTCCTGTAGAGCTAGACGCACTAGGCCGTAAACGATATCTTTCAAGGAACTGTTCCATCTTATCTCTCGACCCATTCCTCGATAACGATGGGCTCCTTCGCGTCGGTGGTCGTCTACACCGCGCTCCACTACCGTTCAATTCAAAGCATCCGATTATTTTATCTTCTCATCCGCTTGTTCGGTTGATAATTGAACAGGCACATTTGCGCTCGTTGCACGGTGGCCTTCAACTCACTCTCAGCACTCTACGTCAGACTTTCTGGATTCTCCGCGCTCGCAGTTTAGTCAAAGCTGCAATTCATTCATGTGTTGTATGCGTGCGAGAAAGAGCTGCTGTCCCCGAGCAGCTGATGGGACGGCTACCGGAATCCCGGGTCTCTCCTCAAACAAAATGTTTTTCCCACTGCGGTGTGGACTATGCTGGACCAATTCAAGTTCGCGCTTCCGCCGGTCGTGGGATCACATCAAGGAAAGCCTATATCGCCTTGTTTGTTTGCTTGGCTACGAAAGCGATCCACCTCGAGTTGGTTTCCGACTATTCGACCCGCGCCTTTCTTAACGCCTACGTTCGATTTTGTGCACGACGCGGAATCCCTTCTGCCATTTATTCGGACAATGGGACCACGTTCGTCGGCGCTTCGCGGGAATTAACGCGCGCGTTTCGGGAGTCCCTGACAAATCCCGAGTTCTTAAACAAAGCCGCTAGCGATGGTGTCACCTGGCACTTTATTCCTCCTTCCGCTCCGCATTTCGGAGGGTTGTGGGAGGCCGGGGTGAAGAGTCTTAAACACCATTTAAAGCGAGTCGTCGGACCTCGCACCTTTACCTTTGAAGAATTCAGTACCCTTCTGTGCTCCATCGAGGCGTGCTTAAATTCGCGACCCATAGCGCCTTTGCGAGATTCTGTCGATGACTTTGACGTGTTAACCCCCGGTCATTTTCTAATTGGCTCTGCGCTCTCGGTCCCCCCACAACCTTCGCTTCTCGAGATTTCCGAAAATCGTCTGGCTCGTTGGCAGCTAGTCCGGCATACGACGGAGCGCTTTTGGAAAATTTGGATGAGCGATTATCTAAACACCCTCCAACAACGAAGCAAATGGCGTCGTGAACAACCGCCTCTGCGGACTGGTCAATTAGTTTTGCTGCGCAACTCGAATCTCCCTCCGTGCAAGTGGGAGCTTGGTCGGATCAAGCAACTCCATCCCGGCGACGACGGTCATGTCCGCGTGGTCACCGTCAAGACCTCGTCTACCGAATTGATGCGACCGATTGTAAAATTATGTCCGCTTCCCATCGATAGCGCTTCTCCATCAATGTAAAAAAAAAAAAAATGTCCATATATCGATATAGTTAGTTCTAAGTTTTGCGTTAAAATTAAGTTTCTGCGTTAATTTTAAGACTTCTGAAACTGAGGTTTCAGGGCTGGCGGTATGTTCGAGATTCGAACGATAACGGCTTGATCTGATTTCTGTTCGACACCAAGCTATAAATAGCCCGTTGTTGTTCTGGTCTCGTACATGTTGTCTTCGTCGATGCGATCGCTTCTGTTTCGTCCTTTCTTTGTGTCGCTCCTTCTCCGTCCTTCGTTCGTCTCTCTGCTATTGTTTCCCCAAATTTAAAACCACCCGTTTCTTCCAGATCCACCGATCGCGTCGACGGAGACAACGGTTTCTCGTCTGATCGACATTCGACCATACGCTTTCGGCTCGTACGCGTCTCGTTCACGCTCTCTGTTCTCTAGCTTCAATTACGTTTTCGCGACCGCTCCGCACGTATTCAAGCTCGAGCTTCACGTACATTCGAAAGTCCAAGTACGACTGTTCACAGTTTTCTACGATTATTGTTCTACCCTGTCAATAATCTTCTTTCATCCGCGTCGCGAATCGTCTCGTCCCGCGTGCAAGATTTCCGTTCTTCCGCGGTCAAGATCATCCGTCGCGCCGCGAGCAAGATTTCCGTTATCGCCGTTCCTCCGTGTTTGTCCGAGCGTCAGTGTACGTCAGTGTACTATGAGTTTTGTCTTTTTAAAATAAATAACCGTTGGTTCCGTGCATTTTCGTTTCTTGCGAAATCCATTCGTCTCCTCCGGAACTTCATCCTTCTTTCCGGTGCTCTCATTCCGCGTCCACCGCTGGACGGTCCCGGCACTCGGCAATTCGCCGAACATAAATTGTTTCGCCGAACTACAAAGAACAACTAGCTCTTCTAAATGAATTTTCAGTCCCGCGGGAAACACTAATAAAGGAGTATACAGATGTACAATTACACGGGTTCTGCGATGCCAGTGAGACAGCCTACGGCGCATGTATTTATATAAGATCAAGCGACGCCAAAAACCGCGTCAAAATCAATTTAATTGCGGCGAAATCAAGAGTCGCTCCGCTAAAAACTATATCCATACCTAGACTGGAATTATGTGCTGCCTTAGTGCTTGCGGAGTTATACAATATGATTTCTAAATCACTAAAAATTCAATTCAATTCGGTGCATTTCTGGTCTGATTCAACAATAACGTTGCACTGGATCAGAACAGCCCCACACACCTTGAAAACCTTTGTGGCAAACAGGGTATCGAAAATTCAAGAAGTCACTAATGAATACAATTGGCGGCATATAATCTCCAGTGACAACCCTACGGATTGTCTCTCGCGTGGCCAACTACCCAGCGAGTTCTTAGCGAACCGTTTATGGCAGAAGGGTCCTACCTGGCTTTCTGAACTACCGACGAATTGGCCTAAGTCTACAATTCCCAATATTGACGTGCCTGAACAACGGTCTATTGTGAGTCTAGCAACAAGGATAAGCAATTCAGATTTTTTAAACCGTTTCTCGTCGTGGATAGTTTTACAACGAGCAATAGCCTACTGTGTCCGTTTTTGCAAAAACGCTTCACGTTGTGAAAGGAATACAGGGCCACTTTCGATTTTCGAATTAAAAAGAGCACACAATTGTGTTATTAAAAACGTGCAAGGTCGACATTTTGCAAAGGAATATACCAACCTAACACGCAGAACGGCAATCCATAAAGACAGTAAAATCTTGGCCTTAACGCCTTTTATTGATGATGAGGGAATTATACGCGTAGGAGGTCGTTTACAGAATTCCGATCTTCGTTATAGCCAAAGGCACCCCATACTCCTACCGCGATCAGACCACATTACGCGATTAATAATTGAATACGAGCATCGAAGACAATTGCATACCGGTATTTTAGGCACTCTAAACGCAGTGAGACAAAGGTATTGGCCTATTGACGGAAAGAACTTAACGCGTCATATAGTTCGAAAATGTATGCGTTGCTTTAAGGTTAATCCATTGACCGCACCAGATTACCCAATGGGAAATTTACCTCGAGATAGGGTTATGGCCACAAGACCATTCCAAACAACGGGAGTAGATTTTTGCGGGCCATTCTTTATTAAGGAAAAGAAGCATCGTAACACGAAAAAGATTAAGGTCTATGTAGCCGTATTTGTTTGTTTCGTAACCAAGGCAATTCATCTAGAACTAGTCAGCGAATTATCCACTGAGGCCTTTATTGCCACACTGAGAAGATTCTTCTCGAGACGCGGGTATGCTAGTACAATTTATTCTGATAATGGAACAAATTTCGTCGGAGCAAAGAACAAACTAGACGAAATACAAGCATTTCTAAGGTCAGAGCAGCACAAAAAACCAATAAATAGTTATCTAAATAGTAATGGTATTTCATGGCACTTCTCACCGCCAAGAACTCCTCATTTTGGAGGCCTATGGGAGGCAGCTGTAAAAACCTTCAAACATCATATGTATCGCACGATCGGAGACACGCTGTTTTCATTCGAGGTATTCAATACGTACATAATCGAAATTGAAGCAATTTTAAACTCTCGACCCCTAACACCATTATCCTCGGATCCCAATGACCTCTCAGCCCTCACTCCGGCCCACTTCCTAATAGGTGAGTCGCTAACTAATATTCCGGAACGAGATGTGTCTGATATCGCTACCAATCGACTATCGGTGTGGGAGCATATCCAAAAAATGAAGCAACATTTTTGGACACGATGGTACAAGGAGTACCTAAACGAATTAAACATTCGGAGCAAATGGCGCAACAACCCCACCGCCCATCTTCACATTGGGACATTGATTCTACTGAAGGAGGACAACCTACCACCTCTACAGTGGAAGCTAGGACGCATAACTGAAATTCACCCTGGAGAAGACAATGTCATTCGCGTAGTTACAGTGAAAACCGCGAGTGGTTGTTATAAGCGAGGCGTCCGTTCTATTTTTCCATTGCCATTGGAACAATCCATCTAAGGGACTTTAAAATTACTGTGTCACAAACAAAGAACACCCATATCAACTGTATATAGATATTATCCAAGTCAGCTACCTTGTATATATAGTAGATAGTTGCGTAATCATAGTAACGTATTCTAACCGTATTGTTAGTGTAAGTTAGACTAGTATAAATTGTCATTTAGTCACTAAGTCTAGAGTGTACATATTGTTTTAGCCTTTAGATTTAGATAATCCGAACCGACTTAGGTTGTCACCATCCGACCAGTTTTAGTGGGAATCATTGAACGCGACCGTTCAAGGGGGGCGGCATGTTCCGTCGTAAAAACCCTCTGCAAAGGGACATCTGCACGACCGTGAAGGTCAACTAGACCAACCACCCGCGGCATAATGACCATGACCGCCATAAAAAACCTACCGTAGTTTGGCGTAGTCAAAAATCCGAACAACCTCAGCTGACGAGCACATGTTGGCCTGCGAACCGTTAGCGTACCAAAATTTATAGTTTTATAACCGTAACCGCCTGTAACCAAATGTATCTTCCACTCCCACTCTTCCTAATTTTCCACCGGTTCCAAACACATCCTTCAACCAATCATAGACAACTTCCTAAGACCACACCCACATCCGAGCCTACCTTATTCCAAAATATTGTTACAACAACAGAACTGTCTGATACACCAACCCGACTAGTACACCGAGCTCTCTAGAAATATCGAGAACCGAATTACTTCAAGCACCGAGCTGCTTAGAAGCTACCGAAGGCAAGCCGAGTCTTGCATTTTAGAAATAAAGACTAGTTCTCCGGAGTTTGAATTTACAATCATTCGCCGTTAAACCATTACCCAGTCGCGAGCCGATTCTCCCCAATTCCGGGATCGACGCGACACCACAGATAGAGGATACGATAGGATAGGATAGAGAATAGGATAGGATAGAGGATAGGACAGGACAGAGGATAGGATAGGATAGAGGATAGGATAGGATAGAGGATACGATAGGAATGAGGATAGGATAGAGAATAGGATAGGATAGAGGATAGGGGATTGGATCGGATACAGGATAGGAGACGATAGAGGATAGGATAGTATAGAGGATAGGATAGGATAGAGGATATGATAGGATAGAGGATAGGATACGATAGAGGGTACGATAGGATAGGATACAGGATAGGATAGGATAGAGGATAGGATAGGATAGAGGATAGGATAGGATAGAGGATAGGATAGGATAGAGGATAGGATAGGATAGAGGATAGAATAGGGTAGAGGATAGGATAGGATAGAGGATAGGATCGGATAGAGGATATGATAGGGGATTGGATAGGATAGAGGATAGGATAGGATAGAGGATAGGAAAGGATAGAGGATAGGATAGGATAGAGGATAGGATAGGATAGAGGATAGGATAGGATTGAGGATAAGATAGGATAGAGGATAGGATAGAGGATAGGATAGGATAGAGGATAGGATAGGATAGAGGATAGGATAGGATAGAGGATAGGATAGGATAGAGGATAGGATATGATAGAGGATAGGAGGGGACCGAGGGGATATAGGCTTAGTAGTGGTGACTCGGATCCACTACTAGGTATACCACAGTGGTGGTGGTCATATCCCTAAAATCCTCTACGCTCCACCTCCTCGTGGTGGTCCCTGGGAACACACACAGTTGTGTGTTGCTAACGGAGCGAGGGGTATTCCGCGGGAAGTAGTCCCAATGATGTGTGAGGCGATGCCGGCGGGATCTTCGGATCCTGGCAGGGCCTCCCTTGCCGGTAAGGTTCACACGGAGGGATGAAAAACCGCGGAATGGGTCCTGCGATAACGACCGGGGAGGTAGCCGCAGGGCCCTTGCCGTAATCCGGTGGTCATGTTTTACCGGAACGGTGGTCTTGCCTTAACCGGCCGGGCCGCGAGGATGATAACCTCTATAAAAAATCCCCAACCCTAAGCTTGGTGCGCGGTGAGAGGGTACGCCCTTGTTACAGGGCGTGGCTGGTGGGGTACATCAGCCACTAGCGCACCAACGTCTGGATACCTGGCGAACTCCAGCGGAAATTAGCCTTACCCGGGCAAGGAGGCTCTGCCCGGGCGGACGTGTTTTTTCCTGCCAATCTCGTGGGACCAGAAATGGAAACAAATAATGAAAAAAATCTCGATGTTGTGGGGGAGGCTGCCGATACGGCAGCAGCGACGGTGGGGGAAGAGACGGCAGCGGTCACTGCCGGGGAGGGGATGGCAGCGGTTACTGCCGGGGAGGAGGCGGTCGTGGTCATCGCGGACGAGGACTCGGATGGGGATGAAACAATCATCTCCATCTCGAGCTCCGTCGGCTCGATCGTGACGCGCGGGGGCGCGGAGAAGCGGGGCGCGACATCTGGGGTCTCTGACTCCAAGCGTGCCCGGTTAGAGGGGGGGGCAGCACACCCGCGGCGGGTCGGTGTCGCGGACGGACCCCGGGGAGGGCTCGTCGGGGACGCCCATCATGGATCTGGCCCTCGGCGGCCGCGCCGAGAGGAGTCAGAAGAGGAGGGTCGGTGACCTCATGGAGCTGGGTGGGAGGATGCCGACAGCGCAGCTAGTAGGGGAGGTGGAGGAGGCGATGTTGAGGGTGGAGAGAGTCTCCACCGTCTCAAAGGGCCTCAAGGGGGACCTGGCTTAAGACTTGCGGGATTGTTCTGCAGTCGCCAGGGCCCACTGCACCACCTTGATGCAGCGGTGCTTTACCGGGATGGCGTGGCAGGGGAGCCAGGAGGTGGCCCGTCTCCGCGAGCAGAACGCGGCCCTCGCGAAGGAGGCGGGTGACCTCCGGTCGAGGCTCCGGTCAATGGAGGCCGGGCGGCGGGCGAACACCGACAGCGGTCGCCGGGCGGGACATGCGCCAATAGGGGAAGCGCCCCCCGCCTCCTCGACAGCGGGGGTCCGTACGCGGGGGACGGAGGCGATGGGGTCGTCGGGGGAGGGAGTGGGAGTTTTGGACTCCGAAGCCCTGCTTCTCCGGGTCGGCGCGCTGATAACGGCCAGGAACCGGGAGCTAGAGGCCCGGATGGAGGAGCGGTTCCGGACGATTCTGGCCGGGTTGGCCCCGGCCCTCCGGGCGGAGGGTAAATCGGCGCGCGAGGCGACGCCGGTGGCTTCTCTGCCGGCGACGTCTGTCACCAAGGGGACTGGACCGGTGGTCGTGTCCAACGTGAGGGTGGTGCCCCCCGTTGTCATTCCGCCACCGGTCGTCCCGGCCTCGTGGATGGAGGTGACGAGCAAGGCGGCGAAGAGGGCCAAGAAGAAGATGGCCGCGGAGGAGGCTGCGGCGAGAGCAGTCGCGGCCGAGGCAGCTGCCGCCGCTTCACGGCTGCAGGCTGCGAGGGAGCCGAGGGCGGCGGGCGGTGCACGAGTGCAGGGCGGCGCGAGCGCGGCGAAGCCCGCCGCCGGGAGGGACGGTGGCCTGGGACGCACCCCCAGAACCGGAGCAGTGGCCATCACCATCCCCGAGAGCTGCAAGCTCACTTATTCGGAGGTGATGGCCAGGGCAAAAGAGAGGGTGGACCTCAAGGCTATCGGGATCGAGTCGGGGGTGCTTCCCAGGCGGTCGAAAACCGGCGGGATCCTCCTGGAGGTCAGGGGCACGGGGTGCCAGGAGAAGGCACGGGCCCTCTCCGGGAGGATCGCCGAGGCGCTTGGGGGGACCGGGGTTAAGGTCTCCCAGGCGGTCAAGCGCGGCGAGGTGCGCGTGGCGGGCCTGGACGACTCGGTGTCGTCCGGGGACGTAGCGGCGGCGTTGGCGGCGGCGGGGGGGTGTTCCGCGGCGGAGTTCCGGGTCGGCGAGATCCGCAGACCCGCCTCGGAGCAGGCGCTGGGCTCCTGTTGGGCCCAGGGCCCCCTCGCGGCCGTCAAGAAAGTGGTGGCGGGAGGCCGGCTGCTGGTCGGCTGGTCCTCGGCCCGCGTCGAGGCGCTGAGGGAGCGGCCCCTCCAATGCTTCCGTTGCTTGGAGACGGGGCACACGCGGGCGACATGCAAGAGCGCGGTCGACAGAGGCGCGATGTGCTACCGCTGCGGGGCGGCGGAGCACCGGGCTTCGGCCTGCAAGGCCGCCCCCAGGTGTCCGCTCTGCGCGGACCTGGGGAGACCATCGGGCCATAGATTCGGGGCCAAAGCGTGTGCCCCGGCTCCCAAGAGGGGCCGCGCGGCGACGAAAGAGAAGGGCGCGTCTGGGGCTGCATCCGCGCAGCGGCCGCAGACGGCGCCGGGGGCCCGGCCCTCCCAGGGAGGGGACTCTGCAGAGCCCATGTTAGAGTAGGTACTTTTAATCCTACTCCGGTTCTGCAGGCGAACCTCAACCACTCGCGCGCGGCACAGGACCTGTTTGTCCAAGCCGTGCGCGAGTGGGGGGCTGGGCTGGCAGTTGCGGCGGAGCCGTACGCAATCCCCGAACACCCCTTCTGGGTGGGGGACGAGATCGGCTCCGTAGTAATAGTGGCGGGAAGCCGCCCCGGGTCCCCGTCGGTCTCCCTTCTGGAGCGGGGCGAGGGATTCGTGGCGGTGCAATGGGGGGACATCGCGGTTGTCGGGATCTACATCTCGCCGAGCTGTGGCCTCGATCAATTTCGGGGGTTCCTGGGTGGGCTGAACAGCTGCATCGCGCGGTGCAGCGCCCGCCCGGTTCTCGTTTTGGGAGACTTCAATGCCCACGCGGTATCGTGGGGGAGTCCCAGGACGACCACTAGGGGTAGCGAGGTGTTAACCTGGGGGGCCGGCCTGCATCTCCGGTTGATTAACCGGGGATCCACGCCGACGTGCGTGCGTCCGCAGGGGGTCTCGATTGTCGACCTGACATGGGGGACTCCCTCGGCCGTGCGCCGGGTGTCGGGATGGAGGGTGGCCGAGGAGATAGAGATTGCGTCAGACCATACGCCCATCGTCATGGACGTGTGGCCCACCCTCCACGCGCGGGATTCCCGGCCGGGCCGGGGGGACCGACGGCCGCGATGGGCCTTGAAGCGGCTGGACGCGGACGCGTTAGGGGCCGCGGTAGCCGCGGCGACATGGACGGGGCCGGCCCTGTCCGAGCTGGCGCCTGCGCAAGGGGCGAGGCGGCTGCGGGAGGTAATGACGGCGGTGTGCGACACCGCCATGCCCCGCAGCCGGTTCGCCCCCAGGAGGGCGGCGTACTGGTGGTCCGCCGGCATTGCGGAGCTCCGGCGTGCCTGCAATGCCGCGCGGCGTCGGTACGGCCGAGCGCGTAGGAGGCGCGACGACGAGGAGGCGACGGCGAGGCTCGGCGGGGAGTACCGAGCCGCGCTCGGGGTTCTCCGCAGGGCTATCGCGCGGGCCAAGGCCGACGCGTGGTCGGAGCTCGTCGGCATGGTGGACTCCGATCCATGGGGGCGCCCGTACAAGCTTGTCATGAACAAGCTGCGCGCGTGGGCGCCTCCGGTGACGGAGTCGATGGACCCCCACCTGCTCGAGGGAGTGGTGGCGTCCCTCTTCCCGCGAGAGGGGGGACAACTGCGCCGCTCCCATTGGGAACAGGAGCCTCTCTCCTGGTCCGCAGAGTGGGAGGTGTCGGCCGGCGAGCTGGGTGAGGCGATGGCCAGGGCGCGGCGGGTGGGCCGCAAGGCCCCGGGCCCGGACGGGGTGCCGGGCCGCGCGTTGGTCTTGGCCCTGGAGGGGGACTCGCCGCCGAACTCCGGCAGCTGTATAACGGCTGTCTGAGGGAGGGGGTGTTCCCCACGGAGTGGAAGTCGGGCAGGTTGGTCCTCCTTCCGAAGGGGGGCAAGTCCCGGGACTCGCCCTCAGGGTACCGGCCAATTTGTCTGCTGGACGAGGCGGGGAAGTTGTTCGAGCGCGTACTCGTTGGACGCCTCGTCCGGCACCTGTCGGCGGGAGGGGTCCCCGATCTGAGCGGGGTTCAATTCGGCTTCCGGGAGGGTCTCTCCACCGTCGACGCTATTCGGCGGGTGAGGGCTCTCTCGGAGGCCTGTACGAGGGGGGGCGGTGTTGCGTTGGCGATATCCTTGGATATCGCTAACGCGTTCAACACCGTCCCCTGGGATCGGATAATGGAGGCCCTGGTCTTCCACCGGGTGCCTCTGTATCTCAGAAGGGTGATCGGGAGCTATCTCTCCGACAGGGGTATAGAGTATCCCGGCCGGTACGGGATGGTGCGCAGGGGCGTCGTGCGCGGGGTTCCGCAGGGCTCGGTGTTGGGCCCGTTGCTGTGGAATCTTGCGTACGATCGCGTCCTGCGGGAGGAGATGCCTCCCGGGGTCAGCCTGACGTGTTACGCCGACGACACGCTGGTATTGGCCACCGGGAGGTATGCGAGGGAGGCCATCTGCCTGGCGGAGCGCGGCGCGTGGCGCGCGGTGCGCGCGATCCGGTCGCTGGGCCTAGAGGTGTCCGTCGAGAAAACCAGGGCCATGTGGTTTCTCCGCTCGGCCCGGTTGGCGGCGCCTCCCCAGTGCTGGATCTGCGTGGGGGAGGGGATGGTCAAGGTCGGGTCCCAGATGCGGTACCTGGGACTCGAGCTTGACGGCCGGTGGCGTTTTGACCGCCACCTTGAGTCGCTGGCGCCCCGGGCGGAGAGGGCGACCGCTACGCTCGGTCGCCTTCTCCCGAATCTCGGGGGACCCTGTGGACGGGTGCGTCGTCTGTTCGCGGTGGTGGTGCGAGTTTTGGTCCTGTACGGAGCCCCTGTATGGGCGCGCGATGTCTTGGCTAGGGGGCGCAGTGGCGGCACACGGTCGCTGCTGCGTCGCATCGAACGCAGGCTGGCCATAGGCATCGTGCGGGGGTACCGCACCATTTCATACGCGACGGCGATGGTGATGTCGGGGCTGATCCCCCTCGAGCTGGAGGCCCGCGTGTTGGTGGATGTGCATACGCACTCCAGGGAACTCCGGCTCCGGGGGGTGGCCCCGGATCAGGCGCGGCTCATGGTGGATGAGCTCAGGCGACATGCTCGGCGGCACGCAGCCCGGGAGTGGCGCGATAGCCTTCCCGGGACGAGGGAGGGCGAGAGGCGGGCCGTTCGGGCCATCCTCCCGGTGTTCGATCAATGGAACAGGGGATGGATGGGGCATAGGGTCTCCTACCGTGTGACGCAGGTGATGAGCGGGCACGGGTGCTTCGGCGACTACCTGTGTCGCATCGGGAGGGAGACCGAGGAGGCGTGTCACCACTGCGGCGAGCCGCGGGACACGGCGCAACACACTCTGGAGGAGTGTCCGGCATGGGGGGGGAGAGCGCCGTGCCCTGCGGCGCGCGGTGGGCCACGACCTCTCGCTCCCGGCTGTCGTCGCTGCGGCAGCCGGTGGCGAGGAGGCGTGGAGGGGGTTCGCTTCCTTCTGCGAGCGGATTATGCTGCGGAAGGAGGCTGCGGAACGGGATCGGGAGCGTAATCACGATCCCGGCCGAAGGGGGGGGAGGCGGCGCAGGGTACGCCCCGGGGGGGAACCCCCGTTGCGACGCCTCTGACGCGAGCGGGGACGCCCTTGATGATCTCGAGGCGGGGGATCGGATATCCCCTTACACTCGGTCACCAACGGCGTCCCCGGAGGCCGCCGGGCATCTCGGGCGGGGGCCCGGATGCTCATCGGGCGGCCTAACAGGGGGGAAGGCGCCACGTCGTCCGTTGCGTGGTGCCTTCGGATAGAGTAGGTACGGGAGGGGGCCGCGTCCCCCCCCTGGGTGGTATGCTAAGGCGGGGGCACACCGGATTCACATGCGCGCGCAGAGCACGGGTGCCCCCAGGAGTCTAGGGACGGACGGGGAGGAGTTAGTGGGTATACTCGGCGTTGCACCAACCAGCCGAGGAGTCCCACATAACCCGGACCCCCCCCCCCCGGGGGGGTTCGGGTATCCGTAACGAGATTACCTCCTCGGAGAAAAAAAAAATAGGATAGGATAGAGGATATTATAGGATAGAGGATAGGATATGATAGAGGATAGGATAGGATAGAGAATAGGATAGGGGGTTGGATAGGATAGCGGGTAGGAGACGATAGAGGATAGGATAGGATAGAGGATACGATATTATAGAGGATAGGATAGGATAGAGGATAGGATATTTGATTGAATAGGATGGAGAATAGGATAGAGGATAGGATAGAGGATTGGATAGGATAGATGATATTATAGGATAGAGGATAGGATTGGGTAGAGGATAGGATAGGTAATAGGATAGGATAGAGGATAGGATAGGACAGAGGGTACCATATTATAGAGGATAGGATAGGACAGAGGGTACCATATTATAGAGGATAGGATAGGATGGAGAATAGGATAGGATAGATGATATTGTGGCGACCATGGTGCGTGGGAACGTGGAATTTTCGGACGCGGAAATTCCATCCTTCTCAAGTGCGTACCATGGGAGGTCGGGTTGAGGGCTTGGTCATTTAAGTGACGATTGCCAGAACCTCGGCTCGACCGTTACAATACCCTTAAGAGTGAAGTCCCCGGATGCAATGTGTGGGGGAGGAAACTTTCTCCATGCCCTTGTGGGGGTGGAGAACCTCTCCCGATTTTAACGGTTTTTCGGGGACATTATTTAACGCGCCTCAGAAACGAGAAGGGCAGAAAGCTTTGGACTCTCGCGGAGAACGATAGCTCCAGAGAGTTTTAGTCTGAGTCACCCGCGACGGTTTTGTTATACGCGACGTAGAGTTTCCGTATATTTTGGTCTTCGCATTTTTCTCATGGACTCAAGTTTTCTCGTTGTGTTTTATAGTCTTTATTATTTGTTAATTGTTAACCAGTTCTCGTGAATAAACTATATTTTTTGTTACCCGTGAAACCATCGCGTCACATATCATTTCATTTACCCCACGTCACCTAAAATATTATAGGATAGAAGATTGGATAGCATAGAGGATAGGATAGGGGATACGATATTATAGAGGATAGGATACGATATAGGATAGGATAGGAGATTGGATAGGATAGCGGGTAGGAGACGATAGAGGATAGGATAGGATAGAGGATAGGATAGGATAGAGGATAGGGTAGGATAGACGATAGGATAGGATAGAGGATAGGATAGGATAGAGAATAGGATAGGATAGACGATATTATACGATAGATGATAGGATAGGATAGAGGATACGATATTATAGAGGATAGGATAGGATAGAGGATACGATATTATAGAGGATAGGATAGGATAGAGGATAGGATCGGATAGCGGATAGGGTACGATAGAGGATAGGGTAGGATAGAGGATAGGATAGGGGATTGGATAGGATAGAGGATAGGATAGGGTACAGGATAGGATAGAGAATAGGATAGGATAGGATTGAGGATAGGATATAATAGAGCAGACAATAGAGGATAGGAAAGGATAGAGGATAGGATAGGATAGAGGATAGGATAGGATAGAGGATAGCATAGGATAGAGGATAGGATAGGATAGAGAATAGTGTAGGATAGATGATATTATAAGACAGAGGATAGGATACCAAAGAGGATAGGATAGGGGATTGGATAGGATAGAGGATAGGATAGGGTAGAGGATAGGATAGATAATAGGATAGGATACAGGATAGGATAGGATAGAGAATCGTATAGGATAGAGGATAGGATAGGATAGAGGATAGGATCGGATGGAGGATGGGATAGGATAGAGGATAGTATAGAGGATAGGATAGAGGATAGGATAGAGGATAGGATAGAGGATTGGATAGGATAGAGGATATTATAGGATAGGGGAAAGGATAGGATAGAGGATAGGATAGAGGATAGGATAGTATAGAGAATAGGATAGGATTGAGGATAGGATAGGATAGTGGATAGGATAGAGGATAGGATAGGATAGAGGATAGGATCGGATAGAGGATCGGATAGGATAGAGGATAGGATAGCATAGAGGATACGATATTATAGAGGATAGGATAGGATATAGGATGGGATAGGGGATTGGATAGGATGGCGGGTAGGAGACGATAGAGGATTGGATAGGATAGAGGATAGGATTGGATACAGGATAGGATAGGATAGAGGATAGGATAGGATACAGGATAGGATAGGATAGAGGATCGGATAGGATAGAGGATAGGATAGCATAGAGGATTGGATAGGATAGGATAGAGGATAGGATAGGATAGAGGATAGGATCGGATACAGGATAGGATAGGGGATTGGATAGGATAGAGGATAGGATAGGATACCGGATAGGATAGGATAGAGGATCGGATAGAGGATGGGATAGGATAGAGGATAGGATAGCATAGAGGATTGGATAGGATAGGATACAGGATAGGATAGGATAGAGGATAGGATAGGATACAGGATAGGATAGGATAGAGGATCGGATAGAGGATGGGATAGGATAGAGGATTTGATAGGATAGAGGATAGGATAGGATAGAGGATACGATATTATAGAGGATAGGATAGGATAGAGGATAGGATAGGTGATTGGATAGGATAGAGGATAGGATAGGATACCGGATAGGATAGGATAGAGGATCGGATAGAGGATGGGATAGGATAGAGGATAGGATAGGATAGAGGATAGGATCGGATAGAGGATAGGATCGGGGATTGGGTAGGATAGAGGATAGGATAGAGGATAGGATAGGGTAGAGGATAGGATAGGATAGAGGATAGGATAGGATAGAGGATAGGATAGGATAGAGAATAGTGTAGGATAGATGATATTATAGGATCTCTAATCTGTCCTAATATTTACGCTCGACGTCTAATTCTTTAGCATTCACTTCGGTGCACAACACTCTCATCAGTTCACTACACACTGTTTCACTGTTGTTTTCCGCGTCTGCTTCTTCCCGGTCCTTCCCTGCCTCCTCCTTCCCGTCGGTGACGTTGACTGGAACTTCCTCTGCTTGTTCGGTTGCTGGTGGTATCCTCTGCATTTTTATTATTTCTCCTTGTCGTAGCTGTATTTCCACGTTCGCCAAGAAATCTTGCCCCAGTATCACGTCGTATGGTATCGTGTGCGTCGGTACCACAAACAAATTCAGATTGTATTCTTCGTTCTCTATCCTCACGTGGTTTTCAAACGTGCCGATAACTGGCGTCAGTGCGTTACCTGCTCCCGTAATAACCGTGGGTGTTGCTTTGAGCGAGGGACAGCCTGCTTCTTGATATTTTACTTTTGAAATCAACGAAAGTTCACTTCCAGAATCGATCAAAGCATGGCACTGTATATCGTTTATTCGTATATCGCGTGTCGTTCTTGACCTGGAGATGCAGTTTACGCTGACTGCGTTGTTACTGTTTTCTTGATTTGGGCAACGACTTGCGATATGTCCGAAGTTGTTGCATTTAAAGCATTTCGGTCCTTTTCCGCGTTCTGGGCACTTCTTTGCTTCGTGATCGGGTATTCCGCAGGTGTTGCAGCGTGGTGCCCGTGGTTTGCTTGCCACATTCGGTTTTTCTCTGCTTCCTGTCGTTTCATCTTTTTTCTTCGGATATACTTTCCGATCCGATTTCTTCTTCATCCGATCGTATACATCTAAATTAGCTTTTAATTGTTCGATTGTATCTGCCTGATACAGTATCATTTTATTGTGTTCCTGATCCTGTATGCCGTCTACGATGTGTTCGATCAGTGCGTTGTCTTCTATATTACTTTCGCTAGCAATTTCCATCATTGCGTATATGTACTGTCGTCCTGTCTCGTGCGGCTTCCTCTTCCGTCTTGACAGCTGTGCGTGCACTTGAGCACTGTTCACCACGGTTTTAAATTCTTTTTGTAATCGTTCCTTTAAAATTTTCCAAGAGGTAACACCACTTTGTGATGTCAAAAATTGCCTGGCTGACCCTTTCAACATCCTTTTCCCATAGACGAACATCTGCAAGTCATTCCACTGCAGTAGTGCACCGGTTTCTTCAAATTCGGCGAGCCATTTGCGGATCGACAATTTGTCATCGCCTGTGAAACACGGCAATGATTCCTCGACGTCGCGGATCGTGAATATGCTTGTTTGTGTTTCCATCTGTCGTTTCTTCATCTTTTTTCTTTGTTTTCTCTCAACCTCGTTCTCTTCTATTACGGATTCTTCAGATTCGAACTCTTCGTATTCCGATTCTTCAGTTCCCGCTTCTTCATCCTGCATTCCTTCGTATTCTTTCAATCGTTCCTTCGGTTCTGATTTCGTGCCCTTCGTGTTTAAATGTAATTGTTTCAGCTTCTTCCTTAATTCCTGTATTTTCATTTCGTCTATTTTGGTCTCTTTTGTTTTTCGCGTGTCCAAGATGGTCTCGTCTATTTCGCTTTCTTCCGAACATGAGGCGGTTATCACATTGTTGATTCCATCTGCCATTGTTCCCCTTTCTTCTTTCACTTTTCCTTTATCAGTCTTTTCACTAAAGCAATTCGTGCTGTTCCGTCAGTTATCACTCACTTATTGTTTCACTTTCACATTTACTTGCGCGATAAGTGTACCGTACCGACGAATGCCTCGTTTCGCTTTTCTCTTCGCCCGTTACGCTGTTGTCTCAAAATCGTCACGAGTGATCGCGTACCGATTTATATCGAAATTTTGGCTTTATCGCGGCCGAGCCCCCAATTGTAGGATTGAGACGGGTAACAGACTAACAAACAGACTAATAAAACAAGAATTTAATATGAAAGGTCTAGAAAATAGGTTCAACGTACAATCAACTGCTCACGCTCGTGGTTCGAAGACGAAAGACCCCCAGGCCCGGCGCCTCCGCGCGTTTTATTTGTTTTTCCGCGTTCTCGAATCTTCGATGATCGCAACGGTGGCCACGCTTCTCGAAGCTTCCGAATTGTCGATACTCGCAACGGTCGCCACGCTTCTCGAAGCTTCCTGAATCGTCGATGCGTCTCCATGGCGGGAACGATCGCAACGTTCCGAAACGTCGCAACGAGACGCCTTCGCGGAGGGAACGCTCGCGCTCCCACATAAATAGGTCACGAGAACAGTCAAACGGGGCAGTTGAGGCAAGGCATCCGATGCGAGTCCGAGAACCGATCTCCGCTGAGCACCGCTACCGCCACATAAGACTTCCGCTGTACCTCCAACCCGACCGCACCCCGTTCCTACCGAAACCGCCGTTCCCGCCAGACACCCCCTTTCCTGCATCCGAGCCTACACCGTGCAAACGGGCAGGAATCCCTCCCCCGAGGGGCGCAAGCCTACGGGAAACTAGTCCGAGCCGGCACCGTGCAAACGGGCCGGAATCCCTCCCCCAAGGGGCGCAAGCCTACGGGAAACTCGTCCGAGCCGGCACCGTGCAAACGGGCCGGAATCCCTCCCCCGAGGGGCGCAAGCCTGCGGCACCGTCCTGCTAAACCTGACCGACTCCCCGACAACGAGGCGATACCGCCGCAGGACCGCCGCGAGTCCGAACCGCCGCCGCGCTACCGATCCGCCGCCGCGATCACGCCACCTGAGGGCAACCGTTGTACATAACAGGGACAATAAAGACACGAGTATTCTACCACAAAAAGGCCACTCTTCATTCCTCCTCGAGGCACTACCGACCCCTGGCAGCCGGCTGCCTATATCCTAATGGTGGGTTCTTGGAATTTCGCGGTTGGGGTTCTATGTACGGGTCTGAAGAAGTCTTCATCTTCTGGTGGAGCAGTCGAGATTGTTGTTTGTCGTCTGTCGCCTTCGATGGTGGCTTTGCTGGAGATGCAGCAAATGTTTAGGGTCAGTCCTCCACAGGTCTTGAGCAGGTGGAAGGCCCCACATTTGTTGAGCCCGTAGATGAAACAACCTGCGATGGCGATGTATCCTGTCCATTGGAGTATGGACCACCCGGTTGACGTCCACGTTGTGATGCGTTTCATATTTCGGAACTTGCTTATTTTATTGTCTAGGTTATCTAGTGAAATTTCGAAATCGGTGTATGTTCGTGTGAGAGTAGGTGCTTGTGGCAGCGTATCTCGAATGTCGTCGAGATTTACAATGTTAAATGTTTGTGTTAAGTTTATGAACCTAGTTTGGTATTCAAATGGTTTAGGCTGTCCACTAAATTTCATTGTAGTGTGTGTTGTAGTTACTATACACGGTGTGGTGGAGTAGAATGTGTGCGGTACTTCAATTTTTCTTGCGGTAGCGGTTTTACAATATATGTTAAGGGTGATGGGTTTCTCTGGTATTACGAGATACTTGTTAGAATCGCCTAGAGGTACATAGGATACGTCGTTGATGAGGAAGACACTGAATCTACAACTTTTGTTGAACCTATTGTGTAGGAGGGAAGATTTAAAATCTTGTGCATTTGTAGCGCTATGGTTAGGTCTGTTTCTCTTACAAATGTAATGGCCGTGGTAGTTGGTACAATGAGTTTTTACGTATTGATGATCTACTGATATATATTCCATATGTTTCGTTAACAAGAGATCACTATTTAGTGACAACCCTACAAAGGTACTTCCGTGTTTTTGTGGTAATGCATATACCCTATTGATTTGCCAGTTTCCGTCTTCTAACATAGGTATTTCGAGGTGATATATTAAAGTGTTTCCGCGTGTGAGGATGTTGGCTTTACTGATACTGACTAGCTCTGGTAAGTTCCCTTCGTTGATTTCAAGACTAGAGTGTGTTTTTGTACTTTTCTGTAGCTGAATTAGATGCTGTAAAAATTCTGTTAGATCTAATAGTTCGGGGTGAAGTGTTCCTGATTTTCCTATCAGAATTGCATTAAGGATCCAATTCAATGTGTCACTTGTTTCGGTAATCATGCTATCTAAATATATGAGTCTGGCCATTATTTGGGCTTCTACATTACTTTCAAGTAATTTGCTGTTTAATCGTTCGAATAGCTGAGTGTGTTGCGAACTCTTCGGATCTTTCAACACTGTGAAAGATTTCCGTCAGTTCGCAGAAACGGAGTGGCAGGAAAAAGCCCGACGAAACGAGGATCGCAAGGAATACACAGAGAAAAACACTTGAGACCTGTCGAATGTTGATAGTACAGAAAGACTGCTGCGATCGGCCGTTATCGCGATCGCTCCTGAGGCCCGTCCCCCGCACGTCCCGCGAGAGTAACCAAGCTGCTCGATCCACCTTGGGACTCGCGGGCCGCGAGGAGGAACGCAGGGGCGACGTCGCGCACGCGCCGTCGATCCAGTCATCCTCGTCATTTATTGGAATATGTACAAGGAAAATATATAAGAGTTTTACAGTGGCTAGTACATGTGGGTACGATTGTCATTATTTTGTGGTTTTCGTCCATTCGGTGGCTGTGATCCCCTCCTCGCAGAAATTCCCAACAGAGTGTTAGTCGTGTTGAGTATATATTTGATCATGGCCGTCTGATTGTGAACTATTTGTATAATATTATTATTAGCTTCGTACAATTTATCAAAGTTTTCGTTAATGAGTTGCAAGTCGTCTGCGTCGAGTGTACCGAATAATGATTTGGAAATGCTGCCTATTGCGTCTTTAGGTGACGTGGGGTAAATGAAATGTTATGTTGTACGATGGTTTCACGGGTAACAAAAAATATAGTTTATTCACGAGAACGATTAACAATTAACAAATAATAAAGACTATAAAACAAAACGAGAAAACTTGAGTCCACGAGAAAAATGCGAAGACAAAATATACGGAAACTCAACGTCGCGTATAACAAAACCGTCGCGGGTGACTCAGACTAAAACTCTCTGGAGCTATCGTTCTCCGCGAGAGTCCAAAGCTTTCTGCCTTTCTCGTTTCTGAGGCGCGTTAAATAATGTCCCCGAAAAACCGTTAAAATAAGGAGAGGTTCTCCACCCCCACAAGGGCATGGAGAAAGTTTCCTCCCCCACACATTGCATCCGGGGACTTCACTCTTAAGGGTACTGTAACGGTCGAGCCGAGGTTCTGGCAATCGTCACTTAAATGACCAAGCCCTCAACCCGACCTCCCATGGTACGCACTTGAGAAGGATGGAATTTCCGCGTCCGAAAATTCCACGTTCCCACGCACCATGGTCGCCACACGTCTATTAGCCCTCGTTTGGTTCGTCCAAATATTGCGCGTTTTAACGTGTTAATTTTGCGTTCTAATTTGAAGTATCTGGATCGCATGGCTGCTAATTCGGGTGATATTTTACATTGTAATTTTTCGCATGAGGACTTTAGTGATCCATAGATTTGTCCGATTTGATTAGCGGTACCTAATTGCTCCGAAAAATCCATTATGATTACTAATTTGAGCGAGTTATAGTAAATTGAACCTTCTCCTAGTGTTTCTATGAGGATTTGTTACGGCGTCGACCGTCGGTCGGAGATGCCGGCTGCCGGGACCACTCAGAGTTGAGCGCGCAAAGGAATCCACGGGAATGGATCAGTGAGGTTGAGGCAGAGAGAGAGAGAGAGAGAGAGAGCGAAAGAGATTAAGTTTGAATGCACTTTATTCACTCACGCTTGTCGCGGCCACGTGGCGGGCCGAACTCGAGAGCACGAGAGCGTGCGAGAGAGTAGCGAGGTGCGCGCGGACGCGAGAGAGAGACCGGCGAGAGCGAACCGCGAGCCGGCGGGGCGCACGGAGATCTTGCACGCGCCACTTGCTGCCGTCGGACAGCGAAGCGGAAATCTTGAGCGGCACGAAACGCGTGCCGCCGCGAGACGGAAACCTTCGACGCGAACGGCGGAAATCTTCCCGCGAGGCAGACTGCGCGTAACGCGGCGCGGACGAGCGCAAGAAAACTGCGAACGAGGAGCGCGAGATCGCGAGAGTCTCCGAGCGAGAGATACTAGAATCTCGACTGAGTGAGACACGGGCGAACTTGAAGCGCGAGATCGCGAGAGTCGCAGAGCGAGAGGTAGAAGAATCTCACCTGAGCGAAACACGTGCGAACGAAGAGCAGAAATGCGAGCGTATAGAGCGTACAGTGCGCGGCGAGCGAAAAGAGCGAAAAAGAGGGCGAGAAGGCACGCGCAGGTGCCTTAAATAACAAGGACCGTCGAAATTGGAGCACCGTAATTGGTGCTCGCGAATCGGACGGTCTTTGTTTGTCGTGTTTTGTAGGATTCACGCAGTGAAATTCGGCCAATGAGACGGGAGACTGTTGCTACGCGGGGCCGAGCAACGGAGACACGCGCTCTTGCCGCGTGTTGACATGTGCGACAAAAGAAACGTGTAAAACAGCGGTCACCGGTGAGACAATAGAAAACGAATTTCACCGCGTGAATCCTGAACAGGATTGTTTGGTTTGGTGCGGGTTCTAGCTCGTATTCTTCAGACTGTTCGTCCGTGTAAACGCGATTAATTAAACAAATTAGGATGAGGATAGTAATCTTCATATTCATTGCCCTGAAACACGGAATAATTTTAATCTGTTACCATGGATCTTATAGCTTTTGTTTTTGTAGAGAACAGAATAAGTAGGAGGAGATACTTGGGTTATTATACCTGGTCCCAGCCATTCAGAATCTAGTTTATTGCTTTTGCTATTATTGTAAATGAGAACCTTATCGTTTATGTTGAACGTTGAATGTAGGCGAATAATTCGTTTATCCTGCTGTTTCTTGTATTTTTCTTTATTGCTCTGAATAGTCTTGTGGGCTATCTCTAAGTAATTTTTATGCTTTATTTTCCATAGCTTAAACAGTTCATCTTTGGTGAGAGAAGGAGTATTGGCTACTGTGGAAGGAAGATTGGCTGCATGTCCGAATGTGAGCTCAAAGGGGGTGAAACCAGTTCCTTCGTGTATCGCGGTGTTATAACCCATGGATATTACTTTCAATACTTCGTCCTATTCGTTCTTTTTATCGTTAGTACAAGTCCTAATTAAATCTTTGACTACTGCGTGTGTTCTTTCTAGGCTACCGTTGGACTGTGGGTGGAAGGCTGTGGTTTTGCAATGTTTTATGTTGAAATGTTCTTCAAATTGTTGCATGAGTTCGCATAAAAAATTAGATCCTCTGTCTGTTAGAATATGTTTAGGCGAAGAGAATATATAGATGTAATTATCGATTAATTGTGGAATTATTGTGGCGGCTTGTGTATTTGGGAGAGGTATAAGTGTTAGATATTTTGTCAACATGTCTTGGATCGATAGTATGTATTGATTCTTGTTTCTTGTTTTTGGTAGGGGTCCGAAAATATCCATAGCTATTTTGTCGTTTGGTTCTAAGGGTGTGTCGGGGATTATTGCTAATTCCTTTTGTCTGATGCGCGTTAGTTTTTCAGTTTGGCAAGTTTCGCAATGACTGATAAAATGCTTCACGTCGTTATCTAGGCGGGTCCAGGAGTGATTCTGTCTAATCCGAGCGATCGTTTTATTTTCTCCGAAATGTTGTGTCGTGTAGGCGTTGTGTGCATCTTTAATAATCTCGAGTTTATCTTCTTCTGTATAATCTCTAGGAGGGGATTTAGAGAAGGATATGTTTTTACCAGGGTATTTTGATTGTAAATACGTGAGAATAAGCTGAATGTGTACCATATCGAGCCCGGAAAAAGTTTTGTGGTTTATACCAATTTTTGGGTAATCAGAATCTATAACTATATTGTGTAAAATATTCAGCCAGTTTTCTTCGTTGAATCTACCTAAAGTTTCTTTCGTAATTTGTGTCCAGTGTCTCGCATTTGGTTTCTTAGTTAGGGAAGTTGTACAAGGATTTTGTTTCCACAAGAGGTAGTCGTTGTAGGATAAAGTTATTCTATTTAGAGGTTCTTGTTCGATAAGTGAGGGTGGTTGGTGAGTTATACCGGTTGAGGTGGAAGCAATCGGTTCTTGGGGTGTTATACAGGTGGATGTAGAAGGGACGGGATTTAAAATAGTTGATTCTATTCTTGGTGAGTTTGTAATGTTGTTGAATGTCTGTAAGTCTTGTTCGTTAAGGTCGTCTAGGGTTTCAGCTATCAACTGGTCAAGTTCGTCCCGTGTCATGTGGATTCTCGAAAGGGCGTCAGCTGCCGGATTGTCTTTCCCTTTAGTGTACTCTATATCATATGTGTATTCTGCTAGCTTTAATCTCCATCTCATCAAACGCGACGAGGGATCTTTAACATTCTGCAACCATTTCAGGGCTTGGTGGTCAGTACGTATCGTAAATCGTCGTCCTAGTAGGTATTGTCTCAAACGTTTAATGCTCCAAACTATTGCCAATAATTCTTTCTCGGTGGTTGTATAATTTTTCTCGGCCGGGTTAAGAGTTCTAGAAATGAAACAACAAGGGTGTCCGTCTTGGGATAATATCGCGCCTAACCCTTCATTTGAAGCGTCTGTGGTCAAAACGAAATGTTTGGTGTAATCGGGGTATTGTAAAACTGGGCTAGAAGTTAATTTTGTAGGAAGAAGATCTTTATTCTTTGACGGTTTTACAAATTCTGGTGTTACGCTGTTCACGCTCAAACATCAGGTTGTTATAAACAAATCGATCGTCGGCTTGTAATGACAACCGGTTACCAGTGAAACGAGCAGACGAGACAAACGGATGAATGTCAGATCGTCCCAGCTGACTGCCGACGATCGATCGTCACCAACATTAATGTATATATATGTAACAAACTCCTACAGTTCGGCCAATCCTGACCATGATGACCGTCCTCGGTCATCGATGCATCTTAAAGAACTTTACGCAGGACTACAGAGTAACTATATGCAAATGTAAAATTAAAACTTGAATAAACGGAATATATAATCGTGCACAAGGTAGAATAATACAGAATAATTAAACAATACGCAGCTGACGCAAATGCAACGCAATAATACTATACAAACTTATTTTATATAATTAAACAATACACAGATGACGCAAATACAACGTAATAATACCATACAAACTTATCTTCTATTCAGTATCGTTCTCGGTTACGGTTCCCGATCGGATCCAAAATTTCATCTGATCAGGGCCAACAACTCCCGTAAATGGTACACGCGATACTTGGTGCCCTTCAACATCTGTTATGATATATCTGTCTTTGTCTAATATTTTTTAATCTCATACGGGCCTTTAAATTTTGGTAATAATTTTTTATTTATACCCGGTGTGGTATCTATGTTGCGAATTACTACATAATCGCCAACTTGATACGCAGTCGGTTTTTTGTGTTTCTTATTGTATATACGTTCGTTAGTTTGTTGAACTTTAACCATTTTTTTAGCTGCTTCCCTGCGAGTTGTCGAAAGGTCTCTTTTTTCATTGTTTAAAATTTCTAGTGCTTCTCGTACTTTATGCAATACAATGCCTTTTTGATTCATACCAAATAATAACTGGGATGGGCTCTTGCCTGTTGACCGACAAACAGTATTATTTATCCCATATTCTACTTTGTCGACAACTCGGTCCCATTTTCCCGGAGTTTCCGTTAATTTTGCCAACATTGGTGCTATTACTCTGTTAAATCGCTCAATCTGGCCATTCGCACGTGGGGTTCCTATTGCGATTAATATTTGTTCTATTTCGTTATTCGCTAAAAACTCTTTAAATAAATTTGAGGTAAAAGACGTACCTCGGTCACTAATTAGTCGTCTTGGTTTACTATAAGCTCTAAAATATTCCGTTAAGTGTTTTATAACTTCTTCCGATTTTGTTGTTTTACAAGGATATAACCTTATAAATTTAGTAAAACCATCTACCACTGTTAAAATAAATTTATAACTATTCTTGCACTTTTCTAGTGGACCGAAATGATCTATATGTATTGTTTGGAATGGTAAGTCGCCATTCCCTAGACTGTGCAAAAATCCCTCTTGTTTACCACTGTTTGGAGAAAATTCAATACATTTCAGACAATTGCTGATGTACTGTTTAATTTTTTTACGCATTTGTGGGAACCAATATACCTGACTAATATTGTTAAATACTTTTTCAAACCCTAAATGCCCTAAATCGTCGTGGCTTGTTTTAATAACGTTATTTTCTAAGCACGCAGGTACGTAAAATAATAATCTGTTGTTGTCAATTTTCCTATATACTAAACCGTCTCGTAACTCATAATACTTTTCTTCGCTTACCTCTAATCTATTCTTAATTTCTTGAATTGTGCGGTCTTGGTGTTGTTTAATTGCCAATATTTCTTCTAAGGTATTTGGTTCTAGTATTAAAATTGTGTTGTACCGACTTAGTGCGTCTACATGTGACATTTTACTCCCGCTACGATGTTCGATTGTAAAATCGTAATTTTGTAAAAACATTGCCCAACGTGATATTCGTGGATTAACGTTCTGTTTGTTAAGGGTTAATCTGAAGCTGTCGCAGTCTGTGATTATCTTAAACGCAATCCCTGATAAATAAACATGAAATCTCTTAATCGCATACACTGCCGCTAAACATTCGAGTTCGAAACTATGATATTTCCCTTCTTGGGCGGTCGTCCTTTTACTAAAATAAAAAACAGGACGAAAGACTTTATTAGTTTGTTTTTGTAGTAAAATTGCTCCAAATCCACTGTTACTAGCGTCGCAGTGGAGTTCTGTATCTAGTTTTGGAGAGTAAATTGCCAAAACGGGATCATTTGTTAGACGTTGTTTCAACGTCAGAAATGCCTGGTTTTGTTCTGGGCCAAAATGAAAAATTGCATTTTTTCGTAGTAAATCATACAGGGGTCTCGCAATTAGTGAGAAATCTTTAATAAATCGGCGGAAATAGCTTGCTAGGCCTACAAAACGTTGTATTTCTTTTATATTTCTCGGTGTTGGATAATTGACCACGGATTCGATATTTTCTTTCGCCGGCGCGATATCGTTGTCAGATATCGAATATCCCAAATATGTTATTTGACGATATAAAAATGAACATTTATCTAATCTAAATCGTAAATTAAACTTTCTCGCTAAATGAAATATTTCTCGTAAAATATCCAAATGTTCGTCCACCGTTCCCGTAGCTATCAAAAAATCGTCTAAATAAAGTAATAGTTTATTCCGCCTAAGTAAATCACTAAAGATTTCGTTCAAAAATCTTTGAAAAATACGAGGTGCATTGGTCAGTCCAAATGGCATTTTGAGATACTCGTATTGACCTAAAGGTGTAATGAACGATGTATATTTTACAGACGTTTCAGCGACTTTTACGTGATGAAAACCGTTTTTAAGATCTAATTTCGTGTAATATTTCTTGTCTCTAAGTTGGTCTAAACAATCGTCTATAAGTGGTACTGGAAAGTTGTCTCTGATAGTATGTTTGTTTAATTCACGATAATCAATGCACAGGCGGATTTCTCCATTCTTTTTTCTGACCAACACAATTGGACTAGCATAAGGGGAATTACTGGGCCTAATGGTGCCCTCTCTTAACAAATCGTCAAGGATTATACGTAGTTTTTCCTTGTCTGCAAAAGCTAGTCGACGCGAGCGAAAGCTAATTGGATGCTCGGTTTTTAACGAAATAACTGCTTCGACAGTACTCGGGTATTGCTCATTGTCGCCTACGTGAACGTCGTTGCAAAAATAAATTTCCTTGAGTTTCCTCTCTATACTAATATCTAATTCTGGATCAACATTTAATTGGTCGCTCGCGGAATTTGGACTTTCAAGATAATCAATTTTAAGAATTTGTTTGAAAAAAAATTCTTTGTCCGATTCCTCGGACTCTCTTTCCTTTACCTTGATTTCCGCGGAACTCCCTAACTTAATCTCAATCGTTGGCGACCGAATAAAATCTCTACCTAATAATGCGAAGTGTGACATAGTTGTATCTGGTACGACAAAAAGTGTAATTGGAACGTGTGCATCGTTAATACAAATTTCGGTTGTAAATTCACCAAGGATATTAACTGGTGAATAATTTACGCCATAAAATTTATTATTAACCGGCCGCTCGAAACAAAAATTAGACGGTAACGCATCTCTTCTGATTAAACTAACGGGCGAACCTGAATCGATAATTGCCACGGTGGAAACGTAGGAGGTCGCTCCGCTGCTGTCCTGGGCTGTGCAAGAAAACGGCACGCTGAACGGGGTTTCCGGAGGACAGGGTTGGACCAAGTGCGTTGTCGTCCCTGGTTGCGTAGTCGAAGTCATCGTCGAGGCAGGGGCCTGTTGCTTTCGCTGTAACTGGGCTGGTAATGTCTGTTGCGGACAATCCTTTGCCCGGTGTGACTTTTCCCCGCATCTGAAACAAGAACCCCATTCCCGCCTTGGTTTGGTGCAGTCCTTCTTCCAATGCCCTGATTCGTTGCAGTTGAAACACCGCACGATCTTCTCCTGCGCGGAGTCCCTGGAGGTACGATCGTGAACGCCGGTGTCCCTCGTCGTCACCAACCTCCCTGGAATCGGCCGTTTCGGATCCTCGAGCTCCCGAACTCTCCTCAATGATAATTTTCGAAACGTATCGAGAAGTTCATCTGCCGTCTCCAAGCGCTGCATACGTGCCTGGTCTCTAAGTTGAGGGTCTGGAATTCCGTCGATCACCAGATCCACCAATTCTTCCGGATCCACCAAAATGTTGTTCGCCAACGTAATTTTGTCATGGAAGTAGTCAGGAAACGACTCATTCTTTTGCCACACACGGTTTTCAAACTCTCTTCTCACGGCTAATTTGTCTAACCGATGGTCAAACATCTTCCGTATTTCTTCCAGCAAGAGTGATGCGGACAATTCTAACAGGCTTGGTTTAGAATGGAACCATTTCAAAGCTTTTCCTCGTAGGCGCAACGTAATTATGGTTACTGTTGCACAATCGTCCAGGCTGTACATCGTTCTGAGTCGCTCTACATGTTGTCTCCAAATTTTGAACGTATTTTCCGCGCCCGAAAATTCACATAGTAAATCAGCGATTGTTCTGATGCTTGTCGTAGGCCTGACGGTAACGCTACTCCCCGTAGAACGCGTCGGTGTGGTTAATTCTCTCTCTCGTCTTAATAAATCCAATTCGCGTAGATAAAAATCGCGTTCCTGGCGAAGAATCTCTATCTCTCTTTCCCTGAGAGACGTGTTTGTATCTGTCTCGTAATTCTCTTGAATAGCGTTTTCGATGTTCGGGTCAGCCTCGATCAAGCGGGCAACTAATTCGGCTTTCGAGCCTGAGACCATCATATCCCTGGATCTGAGAAGTTCCTTGAGCTCAACGATGGTTAGATTGGTCAAATTCCTCCTATTTTCTGACATCGCGAGTCACCAATTTTCAAAGCGCACAGAATCGATATCAAACGAAAGTCCAAAAGTTCACGATCACAACCGCCACTAAATCACCTCTCACAACAAAGATACGATACCAAACTCTCCGAAATTCAATAGTCGCGAACAAAATTTACGAAATTTCATGCAAATCTTTCGTATCCCACTTCTGAGATTTGTAGGAAGAAGATCTTTATTCTTTGACGGTTTTACAAATTCTGGTGTTACGCTGTTCACGCTCAAACATCAGGTTGTTATAAACAAATCGATCGTCGGCTTGTAATGACAACCGGTTACCAGTGAAACGAGCAGACGAGACAAACGGATGAATGTCAGATCGTCCCAGCTGACTGCCGACGATCGATCGTCACCAACATTAATGTATATATATGTAACAAACTCCTACAATTTTGTTTTCAATTCATCAAAACTGATCTGTTGTAGGTCTGTCCAATGAAAAGGAACGTCTTTCTTGTTCAAATCTGTAAGCGGTTTAGCTATTTTAGAGAAGTTGCGAATAAATTTTCTATAACATCCTGCTAACCCAAGGAATGATTTTACTTCTGTTGGATTGGTGGGCTGTTTGAAGTCTTTGACTGCTTTTAATTTAGCGGGATTGGGCTTTATACCGTCTTTAGTTATTAAATGTCCTAAATATTCTAATTCTGGTTTCAGGAATTCGCATTTGTCTGGTTGAAGTTTCAGTCCGCATTGTCTAAGTCTTTCGAATACTATTGCAAGATTCTTATTGTGCTCTTGTATTGTTGAACCGAATATTATGATATCGTCCATGTAAACGAAACAATATTTTCCTATGAGTCCGTGAAGAGATCTGTCCATCATACGTTGGAAAGTAGCGGGGGCGTTCTTTAAACCAAATGGCATGCGTTTATAATGAAAATGACCGTCTGGGGTAGAGAAGGCCGTATATTTTTTGGAGTCGGGATGTAAAAGAATTTGATGAAATCCAGCGGGTAAGTCGAGCGCCGAAAAGAACTTTGCTTTGCCGAGATGGTCGAGTATGTCTTCTAATACGGGGAGAGGGTAGGCGTCTTGGTCTGTCAATTCATTTAATTTTCTAAAATCGATTACTATTCTCCATTTCTGTTTTCCAGAAGCGTCACGCTTTTTAGGAACGACCCAGATAGGAGCGTTGTAAGGAGAATTGCTTGATTCGATGATTTCTTTGTCTAACATTTCTTGAATTTGTTTCTGGATTTCTGCTTTATGGCATTCGGGGGGTCTGTAGGATTTAAGGTTTATTATTTTGTTTTCTTTTAGGGTGATTTCGCGTTGAGTGGTAGGAGAATGAGGGAGCGGTTCGGTTTCTAACGAAAAGATGTCTGAGTAGCTATTAATGATTTTTGAAATTGGATCTCTAAGTTCTTTCTCAATCTGATCTAAACGTATTTTTTTCCTTAAATTGTTCATTCCTTCAGTAAATGATGGTTCCTCTATTTCAATTGAATTAATTAGTTCGTTACCTGTGTTGATATAGCAAACTTTTGTAACTTCCTCGTTCAGAATGGCTGGTAGCACTTTGCAAGTATTGGCAGGTATCTCCTGTTCTGATCGCAGAGGGATTTGTCGATTTCCTAAGGACAAAAAATGTTGATTTATATTATATTTGTATCTTTCTAGAAATGGTAATCCTATTATTCCGTCTTCCAGTAATGGAAATGAATCTGGTATGATGTGAAATAAGTGATTTTGTAGTAAAATAGATTGGTTAGATGTGTGGATTTGAGTACCGGTGGAGAATTTTTTGTGATTTTGTACTATTTTTTGGGGGTCGATGCAGGAATACTTGATTAGGTTGAGTCCTGCTCCGGTATCCAGTAGTAGTCTTGTTGGTTTCGTTGATCCATGCAATTTAACAAATATGTGTCGGAGTCGTCCGGTGGTGGTATGCACTCGGGGAATGGATGGATCAGAGGTTGAACTGGGAGTTCTTCCTTTGGAGGAGGTTGTGGGATTTCCATTGGTTTTGTATCCATTTCGACACATGGCTCTCCTCTGGTGATATGAGTTCGTGCCGGAAGACGAGGCTGAATGATCGGAAAATTTTGACCGGCGTAACACCTTTCCTTGGAATGTCCAATGCGTCCACATTTTTCACATTTAGGAAGGTTACGGGAGAATTGAGGCATGTTAGCGACTGGTCGGGGTATGGAGGTAGAGCTACGGGTAGGAGGTGGTTGAGTTTTATGGAGTGGTTGGGATCGTGTTGCTCGTTGTTGCAATTGATGAGCGTCTTTCAGCCACAATTCCGTGTCGGCTGACATTGCCTGGGCTTTTGCGAGGGTCTTTGGTTTACTAGGTATCACTAGTCTTCCTAGTTCGTAGCGAAGATTCTGCGTATACAGAGTGATGGCGTTTTCTTCTTCCTCCTCTAGTGCGATTCTCCTGGCAATCGGTCGATCATGTTTGTTTTGTACAGCATACTTAAGTTCGTTTAATTGTTGGCGGAACCTCGGGTTGTAGGATTGTATGCTCTCGTTGAATCCTTGTTTCAAATTCTCGAGTCGATGGCGGGCAGTTCCTACGGTGACGGGACTGTCGATATTCTGGCGTAGTGCTTCGTACAGCTCCTCGTAGGTTCCAATTCTCATGAAACGAATTGCTCTTTCGGCTTGTCCTATTATCTTTTCGGAGAGTATTAATTTAAGCAGAAAGTCGCGATTGGAGCATGAATTTCTGGCTTGTTTCACGTCCGTAATAAAATCTTCGATTCCGTTGTCGTCTTTCCAGTTCAACGTTTTAATTGTTCGAATAATTTCTGTAGCGGGAAGCAAAGAGGAATCGTTTGGTCTTACCCTACAGTTGTCACGTTCTTGTATTTCTGATTCGTTGTCGGTCAGTACGTCGTCTTGATGGTGTGGGTTGGCGTACCTAGGATCCCCGGGTAACGGCCGTACTGCCGTATCGTATGTAGCGATCGAAGCGTTCGTAGACGCTTCGGTCCTCGAAGTTTGGAATTCCAGCTGCAATTTACTAGCTAGATCTTTTAATTCTTTGTTTCTGTTGAGGTTTTCCTTCTCCAGAATCTCAGTATTTTTCTGTAAAACCTCGTTGGTCTTCTGCAAAGTCCGGACCGTAGTCTCGAGACTTGTCAGCTTTTCCATGATAGCTTGAAGCGCTGTTGTTGTACTTAGAGTTGTCATGCTGGATATTCTTGTGTCACTGTCAGAGTCTGATTCGGATCGGTAGAAAGGAACAGGGTTTCTGTAGTGAACGAAGGAATACCTTAAATCGTTGTCCGTGGTGGAAATCTTCTGGCCGTGGCCCTTGAGGATGGCCCTTCCGTAGATAGAGTTCTTCAATCAAGTTTGCAGATTCACCAAATACCGAACAACGCGTCTATCCTGGCAGGATCGCCAAAATGTCACGGTGCGCGGTGGTAACGCGAACACTACTGAGACTTCGGAGTTTGTTAGAATATGACGTATCTTATTCTAGGAGGACTCAGGATAGACTAATGCGTTCTGAGAGATTTTTAGTACGACAATTGGTTTTGGCTTTATTTGAGGGTGCTTATATATATGGATTTTGGGCAGAGTGGGGGTTCTTTCCCATGTCTTGACGAATGGGGAAGAACCGGGTGTTCGTATCTTATCGCGTCGGAGAAAGCGGGGTGTTCTTATCTTATTATGTCTAAAAAATAGTTATAGGATAGAACCGGGTGTTCTTATCTTATCGCGTCGGAGAAAGTGGAGTGTTCTTTATCTAAGAAATAGTTTTTTAGATAGAACCGAGTGTTCTTATCTTATCGGAGGAAAAAGGGGCGCTTTTCCTTATCTCATATAGAAATAGTTTCAGAGGAAAAGCGGGTGGTCTTCCTAATCTTACGACCAAGTGTTCCTATATAAAATATAGGTTCTGGTTGAGATTAGGGTGTCACAACTGCCCCTTCGGCATCGTTACGACTGCCCTCGAAACCGATCTCTTGGAGAGTCTCTAAGGTTTTCCGAGAACAGTCGTAGCTGTTAGGGCGCAGCGTATCGCAGGCGACGATTGACACGTCCGCCTCGAGTTTCGTTGCTGCGTCCTGTATACATTATGTGGCGACGGTCTGGCGGCGTGCTCGTGCACGGGCCGCCACATCACCCCCCCTTGGTGAAACTAAGGGTACGCTCGTACCTGGTTTAATACCTTAAACTTAAATAATAATAACTACATCGCCTATAACTAGCATAAAAACTACTTATAACTAGTGACTAGAGATCGCATTGGCGGTCGCAGGTTCGCGTTATCTGCTCGCAACATAGCGGTCGGGGAAATGAACACGTCTGCCCGATTTTTTCGTGCGCCCACCGTGCCTGTCCGCACGGGGTACCCAGGTATTTTTGTCGACTTCCAGAGACGGGGGTTTTTGGTCGCATCTTGCTCGTCGTCGTGTAGCAGGTACGCGGGTTTGAGACGGTCTAACGACACCGGAACCACTCGATCCTTAACACGAATGTTAAAATGTTTCGGGTGCCGCTCGACTACCTCGTAAGGGCCGTCGTACGTCGGTTGCAAGGCGCCTTTAAGGGGGCCGGCAGGAATTTGACCTTGACTGTCACGCCAATTCTCGAACGGTCCTCGAACGGTCAGTAGGGAAAACTCACTGTGGAATGGTTAAAATTTTTTTTGTGGAACTACGTCGCGTCACCGATGAGATATATCAGAGAGGATAGGAGAGTGCTCACGCCCGGGTTTTCGGCGTTCCCGATATAGTGCTGACATCTGCTCAGCCTTAGCATGGCACAGAACCGTGTCGTCTTTCCTAGAACAGAACCGTGTCGTCTTTTAGCATGACACAGAACTGTGTCGCCTTTTAGCATGACACAGAACCGTGTCGTCTTTCCTGGAACAGAACCGTGTCGTCTTTCCTGGAAGAGAATCGTGTCGTCTTTTAGCATAAAACCGAACGCACATTATTTTTTTAACCAGGATTAGAACGTACAGCTTAATTGTTTTATATGAAATATCTAACTAACATGTAAATCTTGTGTACAAAATCTCTAATTAATATAAATTAAGAATAATATTAATTGTAATGATACGTATTTTATTTTTTTCCAATTTTGTAGTTGCAAACTCTAGTTGTAAAAAATGGAAAACCCGGAAAAATTCGAACAAATACAGATCTCATATCGAAGTTTAAAAGCGACCAACCTGAATATTAATCTAATAACACTGTCCAACACCAAAAAAATTTTGCAATACCTGTTGGGTGATTCTTATACACTTTGTCATCCTAAAACCGAATCTGAAAGTAGAATTGCTCCATCACGCAACGTTTTCGAAAAATTTTGATTTTTGTAAAAATGCCCGATTTTGATACGAAACGACGTGTTACGCAAAAACTAAATACGCGAGAAAGTTCAAATTTGAGTCAAGAGATAGAGGGGACTCTCCTCTACATATTAATATAGTCAATTATATTTTTATGTACTTCCTAATAGTTGTAAATGGTTGTTAAAGTTTGAAAATGTGCTGACGCGGGTACTTTGTACGCTCTATTTTTGTATTTATGTGAAAAATCCTTTATCTAGCAGGAATTTACTATACAGGAATGCATTCTACAGACATTTCTGGTAAAGAAACCATTCACGAAAAGTATTTGGTTCCCTTAATGTACGAGAAGGATCAGAAAATGTTAATTGACAGCGTGTGCGCGACGCGTTCGCGCCAGACGGCCATTGCAGCCGTTTCGCGACTCGCCAGGGCCGTCGCTATGCGTAGTCGACGTTGGTACCACTCAAGTATGTCTTTGCTTACTATGTTTAATTAAATACATTTTTTTTGTCTTTTTGGGTGCCAATCATTACAAAAGATTATAAAAATACGAGTTATATTCACATTTCATTGTGGAAATGCTTAATAAAGAAAATTGAATACAAAAACTTACCTATTTCTGATGTAAACAAATTAAAAATGTTTCCGCCTTGCTTGACGTTTGTTCCTGGTATCCCGATTTTCAATAACAAGTGTCCAGCAGTAATCAGCAAGCATCCGCACATAAGTCTTTTCCTTTGTAACGTTTTTCCATTGTTGAAATATCTTGATGAAAGATTAATGCTGGAATTGTATTCCTTGTTTTGATTTTAAAATAATTTCGTCACGAATATAACAAAAACAGTCCGGCTGATTTATACACTTCCGCGAGATTTTATCGATTTAATATAGAGCGATCTATGTCTTAATTATGTACTTCGATCAATAAAATCGATAAAAATAGTCCCATTTACATAGTGTTTGGACTTATTTTAATCGAAAGAATCTTGAATGTCCATTGTTATTACAATTATAAAGATAAGACAACAATTACTGAAAATAAAATTTTCCAGTCACCGCATTGCTGCGGTCAATTTTCTTTATTAAGCATTTCCACAATTAAATGTGAATATAACTCGTATTTTTATAATCTTTTGTAATGATTGGCACCCAAAAAGACAAAAAAAAATGTATTTAATTAAGCATAGTAAGCAAAGACATACTTGAGTGGTACCAACGTCGACTACGCATAGCGACGGCCCTGGCGAGTCGCGAAAAGGCTGCAATGGCCGTCTGGCGCGAACGCGTCGCGCACACGCTGTCAATTAACATTTTCTAATCCTTCTCGTACATTAAGGGAACGAAATACTTTTCGTGAATGGTTTATTTACCAGAAATGTCTGTAGAATGCATTCCTGTATAGTAAATTCCTGCTAGATAAAGGATTTTTCACATAAATACAAAAATAGAGCGTACAAAGTACCCGCGTCGGCACATTTTCAAACTTTAACAACCATTTACAACTATTAGGAAGTACATAAAAATATAATTGACTATATGAATATGTAGAGGAGAGTCCCCTCTATCTCTTGACTCAAATTTGAACTTTCTCGCGTATTTAGTTTTTGCGTAACAAGTCGTTTCGTATCAAAATCGGGCATTTCTACAAAAATCAAAATTTTTCGAAAACGTTGCGTGATGGAGCAATTCTACTTTCAGATTCGGTTTTAGGATGACAAAGTGTATAAGAATCACCCAACAGGTATTGCAAAACTGGAAAAAAGTTTAATTTTGTTGGACAGTGTAATGAGCTATTGTCATCAACACTATCTTAAATTTTTTCATATATTTAGCTACTGTTATTATTAATTAAAAAAAATTTTCTGTCATGAATAAATATTTTTTCCACCTCAGCACCATAAGATTTTTACTAGATGACTTTAAAAACACATTAGAACTATTTTTAAATAATTTTACTCGAAAACATTCTAGTTTGCTCTTTATTTCACCGTTCTACTAATTTTTTATGGGCTGCATTGCACTCTTTTACAACTCAATACCATGGTACCATCCATATTCAAGGAAGAACAATTTTTTGCGACGATCATTGAAAAAACAAAAGTGTGTCCTTTATTTCAGTCCTTTAGTGCGTTGGTGACGTAGCGCCCAGCACACCTACCTGTGTTCTGTGTCACATCTGGAGTTTTATGGTACGCTAACTCGCAAGCCAGACCATACAAGCGAATGCATCCACAACTTCCAGAGACCTGCCTCCAAAACTAATTAAAGGAAGGCTAGACATGCAGTGTGTACTAAACTCCTCAAAAGAGGCGGATTCCAGTCGCTCGTGTTATAAACCTCATTCGATACTTCATCGAAAGGGTGATCTTACATATTTCTGTAACAGTTCCAAGTGCATGCACTTTGTTCATGATACACTCTTTGTAATTATTAAATTCAATTAAATATTAAGTAAATCTTTCACGGTGCTAACGGCCCTCGCAGAGATGGGCATTATTTGGGATAAAAAATTATTTAAATAAAAATTCGAATAAAAGATACTTTATCTTTATTTGTTATTTGAAGGTTCGAATAAAAAAAAGCATCTTTATTGGACGAATGTCGAATAAATAATTTTATTAGATGAGAATTTATCCGACGAATAAAAATACTTTTTTATATTCGAAGCTTCAAATTAAATTTCCATTTTTTATCTGTACTGTTATTCGGTGGCTACGACTAATTCGTCCGAATTTCGAATAATTTTCGTCAGCTTGAATAAGCGGCTTCGAGCCCCGTCGGCCCAGGCCCAGAAGCTCGTGCCACCACGGTCGCCCAGCGCACAGAGTGGTATTTGGGCCGAAAACCTGGCCAAAAATATTTTCTTGTTTTTCTTACGTGATACAGTTAGTTTATGAATAAAAAAGTCATTTCTAACTACATACTAGTAATAATAAGTATATTTATGGGTGTTTATATGTAAAACTAAGGCGTAGTGCAGCGTCAAGGCCGCCACAATTTATATAGGCAGTTACGAATAAAAAAAAACTTTTTCAATGCAATAGAAAATTGTATTTGTTATAAAAAAACATAAAAACACGAATAACATATAATAAAAATATACAATTCGTATAAAATTACATTTTATCCACATATTCTTCGTCACAATCATTCAAATCATCTGGTTTCAAAAATTCCAGTGCTTCTTTTGTAAAGGACTGCTTTTTTCTATTATTTTTACGACTTATACTACTTAAGTAGGGGTCCGAAGTCAACAAGAGCCTATTCAGAACATCTTCATTACATTCCGTTCTGGAAAATTTTCGTGAAAATCTTTCCCTGTACTGGCGGAAATCCTTGTTCCTGGCTTCCGCAGCTTCTTCCGATAACTGGCCGATTGGCAACAAAGCATGTGTTATAACAATTGCTGAGTGTGTTAAAATTTTATGCACTGTTGGTGACATAGGTTGCCAAGAATATAAATTTACGTAGTGCTTCGCCGTATTCATAGTGTATGTAGAGAATTTTTCCACGTCTATTTCGAAGCCAGAAGATAACACTTCTAGTATTATTTTAAATCTATTGATTAGTTCGAAGTCTATCCCTGTGATAGCAGCTGCTTCTTCTGGATTGCTAAAAAATTTACGTGACGTATTACCATCATTGGTATTACCGTATCCAGCTTTCGGTATGTCCACCAACAATCCCATTTTTTCGCGAAATTCTTTCTGCACGTTTCGTTTTGCAGTTTGGATTTTGGCTTGGTCACTTTTTAATGTAACGCGACACGTATGTACTTCTGCCTTTAATTTGTAGGACAGATGCAGCAGAAATTCAAAAAACCTAATTTTGGCGTGCAATATTGACAGCCCAAATTTAAATGTTTCTGGTTTTTCTGTGCTTACGTTTGTCAAGTCATTAAAGCTTTTTGATGTTTTATCACATATGTAGCAGCGCATAGTCGAAGTAGTGTTAGTGGCAGCATTGCACACTTTTCCATCTACCATTGTTGGCAGTAATATGTGTTTTATTCTTACATTTCCCTCAATATTTGTCGCTTGCAGATTTCTGGTCTGGCTTTCCACGTATTCCATCTCCTCATTAGTGATGTCTTTATTTTCTTTTACAAACCTCATTCGGATAGGCCTGCAAAATCTTGGTGACGATGGGATGGGGTTCTGCCATATAATTTGTTTCTCACACATTAGTCTCAGTGGCACAAGGGAACTCAGAAAAATGTAACCATCACTGTCGCTATAGTTTTCAAATTTTTGCTTATATTGGTTTTGGTTGGATCCATCACAACCCCACTTAAATATAAGCACAAAATCTTTGTTCTCACTTTGCAAGTTCTCGATGACTGGTTTCAAATATTTACACAGCCTAACAGTTGTATGATCGACCAAATCTTGCAATTTCACCTCGGCAAAAGTTTCACCAACACTTTTTGGTGGGTAACTATCTTGCTTAGCTTTTTGTAGATACGTATAACATGGATATACATCTCTGTTGGCCTGATGGATCTCCTCGTATTGACTCATGGTTAAATTAGCTTTGACGAATATTGCCAGAGCCTCTTCTGGCGAGTGTTTCTTCGTAGTAGTTTTTTGAATACCAATAGCGGCTGCTTTACGAAATTTCGCTGCTCTAGTTGGAGATTTAGTAATATCTTGAATTACTTTCGCGGTGTCAATATTACCTGCAGCTCGCTGACTCATCTGTGTCGCGTATGTCAATTCATCGAGAGGGACATTCGTTCTAAGCTCCATTATCTTGCGCCGCTTTGATCGGTCACTTAATTCTATAAATTCTTTGCTTGGTCGACCTTTGGAACTGCGAGGAACGGGGGCAGCAGGTAATGAAAGGGCCTAGCCGAATAAGATGGTCAAAACTGCCCTTAGACGTTTTTCAATAATTAATGAACCATTCGAAAGCTGACCAAGAAAAACCCCTCTGAGCCAAATTTCAACCCCCTATCTTGCTCGTGAGGGTAGTTACAGGGTAAATTAGATTTTGAGCTTTTCCGTGCATTTTCCGCACTCTGATGATTCCCAAAATTCTGAAAAAAATGTGACATATTTTGGACCCTAAGGCGGATTTTTGAGAATTTTTTCAGATTTTTTGGATGCAAACTGTGGTCGTAAAAAATGAAAAACCTCAAAAAAATCGGAAAAATGCAGGTTTCTCAAAAATATGAAAACATGCTATTGAGCTGTTTAGTGCCCCAATAAAGTACCATAACAGGCAGTGTCCTCAATTTTTTTTAGATTTTTTCTTGTGGGCACTTTTTGTCCAGACAAGAAAAACCGAATTTTTTCGACGTTTCTGCTATTAGGAGGAAAGTTACACTTGTTGATTTTATCGCAAGTATATATTAAGTCATTTTTAACGTTATTACATTGAAGCAAGTAAGTGTTTGACCTCAGAAATATGTTTTAAGAGAAAAATAAATTCTATTTCGTGCGATATATACCAGAATGTTCGCAACGTTTACAACGTCGCCGGTTGGCCGAGCAGTCAAGGTGTCGGACTACGGAGCGTAAACGCTGGGTTCGAATCCCGTCGAGGGTAAAGTTTTTTTTTCCATACATCATCTTTATTTTTTCAATTTCTTATATAGTTTATTCATGTGATTTTAACAATATTTTTTAAATGTTTTTAAAAAATATTGAGGTAACATTTTTAACTAACTTTTATTTATATTACTCCGATTTGACTTCGAATTTAATGATATTATTTTCTTGGATTAGGCAATAAATTAATATTTATATTATTGTGTTCGTCCACGATTTCCGCCAGATATAGAAATTGCTTGCGAAAATTGGTAAGATTCCGTGAAAAGAATTTTTAAATCTACTTCTGTCATTTCCGGAAAATCCAGAGTATCTACCGAGGATACTGTTTGAAAAGGAGTCGTTTTGCAGTTCCAATTATGTCCAATTTTTGGAAAGGTTTCGTTGTCTACTTGTTTGTGTAGAAGCTGGTACTTTTGACCTTGTATACTATACATTGCCTCTACAACCCAATGAATTTTCGTGACTTTTCGGGAATAATTCGACACTTTCGTCGAAAGTTGAGAACGATTACCTTTTAAAGCAGGCATGAGAACTCTGAATCCAAGACCTGTTAAATGAGATGTAACATCTCGAAAACCTCTGTCGACAATACAAAAGTCTCCCCTCTTCATGATGGTTTTCAATCAAGTAACTATAAACGGAAATACATCCTCATGTACGTTACAATAAAGAGGAATGGCTAAGGCTTATTTGTACCTGATACCTCACTTTAAAAATAGTGGTAGTATGTAGCCCTTTTCTTTCAATTGGACAAAAACCAATACTTTGCTGCGTGTTATTTATTTAGAATTCTTCTCATTTCCTCCCTAATTTATGAAGACGCAAGGCTTAGAAACCAGATTAATGAATTTTAATATTAAGAATGTTAGAGAGGACCGTAATGAAGATCATATACAATTAGAGAATCGAGGAAGTGATAGATACTCTAAAACTATATTTACATATATTTTATTCAAAAATGTTTCTTAAATATTTTTAAAACATTAAAAAAATATTTTAAAAATCACATGAATAAACCATGTAATAAAAAATTGAAAATATAAAGATGATGTATGGAAAAAAAAACTTTACCCTCGACGGGATTCGAACCCAACGTTTACGCTCCGTAGTCCGACACCTTGACTGCTCGGCCAACCGGCGATGTTGTAAACGTTGCGAACATTCTGGTATATATCGCACGAAATAGAATTTATTTTTCTCTTAAAACATATTTCTGAGGTCAAACACTTACTTGTTTCAATGTAATAACGTTAAAAATGCCTTAATATGTACTTGCGATAAAATCAACAAGTGTAACTTTCCTCCTAATAGCAGAAACGTCGAAAAAATTCGGTTTTTCTTGTCTGGACAAAAAGTGCCCACAAGAAAAAATCTAAAAAAAATTGAGGACACTGCCTGTTATGGTACTTTATTGGGGCACTAAACAGCTCAATAGCATGTTTTCATATTTTTGAGAAACCTGCATTTTTCCGATTTTTTTGAGGTTTTTCATTTTTTACGACCACAGTTTGCATCCAAAAAATCTGAAAAAATTCTCAAAAATCCGCTTTAGGGTCCAAAATATGTCACATTTTTTTCAGAATTTTGGGAATCATCAGAGTGCGGAAAATGCACGGAAAAGCTCAAAATCTAATTTACCCTGTAACTACCCTCACGAGCAAGATAGGGGGTTGAAATTTGGCTCAGAGGGGTTTTTCTTGGTCAGCTTTCGAATGGTTCATTAATTATTGAAAAACGTCTAAGGGCAGTTTTGACCATCTTATTCGGCTAGGCCCTTTCTTGATTTAGCCATTCTTGATGGCTTTCCAGGAAACGGCTTTCTGTACTATTACACGCGAGCCATTTACGCTTATAAAGTATTTTAAAATTCTTAATGGTACGTTTGAGTACATCAATTTTCTCAGGGGGGCACTTGGTAATGATGACTAATTTTTCTTCTAAATCCTTCACTTTTTCATCAAATAGCCGCTTTGTGCTTCCTCTTGCGAGCTCGTGCAGTTGCTTTCGAGTCATATACTTGAAGGAATCCCTAGATACTTGTAGAAACGAAAAGGAAAATTAACCAAACATCAAACTTAAGACGGACTAAAAAGTATAAAATTTTTAATAGCTATTAAAAATTCACTGTTGGAATTTATTTCATAAATAGAACAAAATTCATCTGTTATTTCTTTAGAAGGAAGGATCGTTTGAATCGGCATTTGATATACATTGTATCTGCAGTTAATATACACTGTATGTTGTCCCCGGCATGGGACAACGCGCTTTTAGAGAATCTATTGAAATATAAATTCTATTTCGTATACAGATAAAGAGTTTAATTTATTATATATATCCATATCCCAATATTCACAATCACAAATTATCAGGATTATCTGTATGGAGCTAGGAAAAATTATTTTATACTTTTTAGTCCGTCTTAAAAACATGGTATATTAAAAAAAATAAATTTTTTTATTTAAATAATTTGTATTGTCATCCAGTTCTGTGCTATGTTTAAAGTTTCAAGTCTCTAGCTCATCGGGAAGTTAGTTTAAGCGAGTTGATACAAACATGGTAATAAAAAGGGGCTATATTTGGAGCTTTATTTTTTTTTAATGCGAAAACTTGTGAAAACTTTTTTGCGGTATACTAATTCTGCATATCCTGAAGTTTAATACCACGTAACTTTTATGCCGTAGCGATGAGTAGCACATGTTTAAAAACACTAATGTATGCAAAAAAAGTCATGAAAATCAAAGAGCTCTTAGTCAGGGTTCTAGATCGGTAAAAACACGTATAAAAAAATGTTAACATTGAAAAAAATATGATTAATATAATGTACATACCTCCTGTAACAATATCCATCACAAATTTCGCCACAAAGATCACTTCTAACATAAAAATTATAAAAGGAAAAAGATGCGTACAAACGGCGTGCTGCGATGAAACGCGTGTGTATCGAACAAATGCTATGTTCTAAGCGGAGAAACAGGTGACTGTTTGGGTAAACACAGGTGAGGAGTGCACCACGAGATGGCATGTTTATCTATATATTTTGGGACGTAACCACAACTCTCGATGTAAACATTTACAATTTTGGTTTTTGGCCAGGTTTTCGGCCCAAATACCACTCTGTGCAGCGGTGCAATAAACGGCAGCCGCGCGATCCGAGGCGAGAGCAGGTATATCGGTGTGAAACTACTACTAATCAAATTACAAAACTTCTTTATTTTTTTATAGCACTTCCATCAACCTATTTGTGGAGTTTTTCTGATTAAAATGACACTAAACACGATATAATTTGATCTGTATTGCTATTCAAACGCTTCGAATAATTTTCTTCGAATAATCTTTGCCAGCTATAAGCTGTTAAAATTTTTGTACAATTTTATTGTGTGGAGTTATACGTGTAGACAAAAGTATTTACTTTGATTGTAATTTCACTTACTTTAAAAATTAGCTTATCTTATTTAAATTGAAATGTAGGGAATTTAATATTATATTTTTCTAGAATTGTCTAGACATCATGATTGCCCATGCTCAGACATCATGTCTGGATCTGTTTTACGATCGAGTGAGACACTGTCATTTTTTAGTTATTTATTGGCATACTTGGCCCTAAGAATTCGTTACGGTCTTGGGTACGGGTCTAGAAGCGGGAAGACAGACCAGCCGTACTCCACTCAATGACAATTCACACATTGCAGGCAGACACTCAGGAGAAAGGCGATACAAGTTTCGGGGAAAGATCCTTGAACAAGGGATCTTTGTGCAGTATCCTGCGAGGCTTACGTGAGAGAATGAATTCACGGAGTCAGTAGGCGTTGCACAATTTACGTAAGGTTAATGATAGTTCAGTAAGTTAAATAACACGATATTAAGCAAGCCATATAGAAGTTAATAATAACATCACTCTCCAAAAAATTATTATAATTTACCATATTTATATACCTTCTATGTGTATGTAACTCCGTAAGGAGTTAATGATATTATCGATTTATATGTAAGTTCATTCGAAACAAATTCGTCAAAATGCCGGAAATATTGTCTTTTAAGTTTTTCACGTGAAACGTGCATTATTTCAAATATTAATACAAATGAAGGTTACGCACATACTTGCCGAATATACTTAATGTAGTTATTAAAAAAATCAAATATATTAAAAATCACGTTATAAGTTACAAATGAAATACTATTATCACCATTATCTATTTCAAAAAGAACGCAGAGTTGAATCTTGGGTATTGCGATAACTCGCTCGCCCGAATTTGCCCGATTCTTTTCGAACGCGCTCGATGAAGTCGGGTCATGGGCCGTCCGAAAGGCTCGGACCGCTCGACGTGTCCCGATTCGAGTGCCCGATTCACGAGCCGGCCCGCACATCCCTGCTGTGTCACATCTGGAGTTTTATGGCATGCTAACAATCGACATTGAGTTGCAAATCAGACCGTACAAGCAAACGCATTCGCAACTTCCAGAGGCCTGATTCCAAGGCTAAAAGGAAAGGCCACGACCTTCGGGTCACCGATTCTGTTGAAATTTTGCACACTTGTAGATCTCGTTCTCCTGTTCACGAATATATACCATTATAGGGGCAGATACTCAATAGTTTTCGAGATATTGACGATTAAAGTTTCATTATTTCTTATATAATGCCGTATTTTTCCTAGATTACAAGAATCGGTGTGGCACGGCGGTAGCGTACCAAGTTTTCAGCCGAACGACCAGAGTTCAAATCTTGCCGACTAATGCATTTTTTTTTATTATGTTTTATCATTGTCTATTTATATTATTAATTTCAATCGATTAAATTTCACGCATAAAATTGCATTTTGAATTATAAATAACATGTATTTATTTACTAACAACAGAATTATTTACTATTATTATATATTATTATTTATATTGTAACGAGTCCGTTTCCCGGCGGATCTCGTACAACGGTTTCCTCGCGGCCGGATTTGGCTCGCCGTGCCAGGGTTCACGCAGGATAACGCGAGGGTTGCGGCGGGGCGCGGGTGGTCGGGCAGAACGGTTTAGCGGCACGTTCACGAGAAATGTTCGTCGCGGTCCCGGCTTCGCATTTCGGCGGTCGGCGGTCGCGGTAAGGGACTCGCGTCACGGCGGGGTCAAGGCCGAGGCGCCGGTCGCGGGTGGTTCGCTCTCCGTGGGTGTGGGGCGGAAGCGGAGATGTCGGGTTAATAGGATGGAAGGCTACTCACCCTGGGTCCGGTCTCGATCGCTCGGCGGTCGGGTCGGCACTTCGGGAGGTTCGGCACGCTGCGGCGTGGCCGGTGTTGTGGTCTGCGGACACACGTCGGTGCACTCCCGGGTAGATTATCGACGATATCGGTACGCGGACTACGCGGGTTGATCTCCGGCGGTTTCGGCGTCGCGGCAGGACGGTTTTCGGCAGGATCGGGCGATTCACTTCGGTATCGGTTCGCAATCGTACTTCGAACACGTCCGTACTCGCGCGTGACGGAAAGCCAAAGAGGCCGTTTTCCGGCTCGTCTCTCTCGTCTTCTAGGCGAGGGGTGCGGTGCGGTACGGTTCGCGGCCGGCTTTTCCGGCGTCGCCCTGTATCCGGCGCGGCGGTACTTCATCATGGCGGGTTCCGGTTCCCGCCAAGATCGGTTCGGCGGTGCGGGGATCGCAGGGGCGCTCGCGGGTGCCGGCGGATCTCGGTATCCGTCGGCCGTGTTCGGCTCGGAACAGGCCTGGCGCAGCCAGGTCTGTTACAATATATCAAATATATATATTAAATTTTAAGAAGTCTTTATAAATATCCTGTGTTCATTTTCCGGTTTCCGAACAAGTTACTGTTACGTTTGTGTGATGTGACATAAGTTCATCTACCTTTACTTGAACCAGTGCGGTCTTTTCTCCCTTTTATGTTATCGTAATTTCGAACGTTGATTGATACTGACGTCCTGTCTGATCCATGTTGATTATATAATTTAAATGGAATTGCTAGGTGATATATTTTACTACTTTCCGATAATTTTCGGCGGCCTGCTATGTTTTATCAAAATGAAATCGGTACTTATCATTATATTGAAATTTAATCGATTTAAATTGATAATATAAATATACAATGATAAAATATAATAAAATTTTTAAAAAATGTGTTAGTCGTCCGGATTTGAACACTGGAACATATTTACTATATCTGTATTTCTATCGATATCTGCATTCCTATGTAATAAATGATTTTTTGCTTTTCCATCAATGATATTATTTCTTAACTTATTCAGTGATATTACTTATTAGAAGATCAATGATATTACTTCTTAACTTATACCGGATTATATCGGATTAATAATGAAAAAGTTTATTTTTTTATTTAAAGGCCTGAGCTCACGCCAGTCTTTCATCTTTTCCGAACGCTTCGACTCTCCGCGGCTCTTTCTTTCCCATACGCTGTCCTTTTTCGCGTCCGAAACATCAATCGTTCATTACACAAGCAATTATCGTCGGAATTATATCATATTTGGTTTCATTTTAATCAGAAAAATGTCACGAATATGTTGGTAAAAGTTAAAAAAAAAAAATAACGAAAAATAAAGAAGTTTTGTGATTGGATTAGTAGTGGTCTTCTGGTCTCACACCGATATAGCCGACAATGTGTGGCCCACTCCTCGGGGAGGACGCTTCTCTAGTTTCGCTGTCCGCTTCTCCGTGCAACATTATATGTATCGTAGACGGATATTCTCTCCTTTTGAATGCCAGTCATTCTGGTGTGCCCAGAGTTGGGCATTATTAGATAAAAATTATTTAAATAACGATTCGAATAAAAGATACTTCATCTTTATTCGTTATTCGAAGGTTCGAATAAAAAAGGTATCCTTATTCGACGAGTATCGAATAAATAATTTTATTCGACGAGAATTTATCCGACGAATAAAGATACTTTTTTTTATTCGAAGCGGATTTATTCAAACTACGAGAAATTTTTTCATCTTTCATCTGTATCATTTATTCGAAGGCTTCAAATAAATGCTCGAATAACTTTTGCCGAGTGCCGAGCTTCAAAGACCCAGCGACGACAGACGACATACAATGTAAACGGATGGAGAATCGCGCACGTATGAAAGTTTAAACTTTTAGATTTTTCAATATATCCTCATAAAATTGTGACGAGTGAATGGAGGGGATTTTTCTGATGAAAATGAGGTGAAATTCGAGTATAATCGTACAAGTTTCACTGATACGTAATGTTACGATGAAAATTACAATCTCATTAAAGACAGTCCAAATGATGTCGTGTTTGGACTCATTTTGATCGGGGTATAAGCTGTACAACTCATTCGTATTAACAAAATTGTTCCGATTAAAAACATAAAAGCATAAATTGCCAATAATGCACGATTCTCCATCTGCTTACATTGTAGGCTGTTGGTCGGTCGCTGGTCTTTGAAGTCCCGAGCTCGTAGAGTAGGGAGGTATCGGTGTGAAACAACTACCAATCCAATTGCAAAACTTCTTTATTATTCATTATTTTTTTATGGGACTTGCGGCAAGTAATTCGTGGCATTCTTCTGATTAAAATCACACTAAACACGGTACAAATTGGACTGTATTTAGTATTTTTATCCGTCGATTTATTCGAAGGTTTCGTATAACTTTTGCCAGCTCGACGAATAAACGGCGAAGACGCCCGACGACACCCGATGAGCGCCGAACGTCGAAGACCCAGCGACTGACAAACGGCATACAATGTAAACGTATGGAGGATCGAGCATTATTAGCAATTTATGCTTTTATGTTTTTAATCCGGACAATATTGTTAATACGAATGAGTTGTACAGCTTATATCCCGATCAAAATGAGTCCAAACACGACATCATTTGGACTGTCTTTAATGAAATTGTAATTTTTATCGTAACATTACGTATCAATGAAACTTGTTCGATTACCCTCGAATTTGACCACATTTTAATCAGAAAAATCCCCTCCATTCGCTCGCCACAATTTCATGAGGATATATTGATAAATCTAAAAGTTTAAACTTTCATTCGTGCGCGATTCTCCATCCGCTTACATTGTATGTTGTTTGTCGTCGATGGATCTTTGAATCTCGGCGCTCGGTAAAAGTAATTCGAAGATTTATTAGAAGCCTTCGAATAGAAAATACAGATAAAAGGATTCTATAAATGATGAATGAAACGAAAGAATGTTGTGTCCTTTTAATTTCGTTACGCCTGTTACGCGAGTGCATCGAAGGAGACGTTTCTACATGGGGAAGCTTATATTCAGGTAAATCATATACATACATATATATTATTTTATATTGCATGCGCTTAGTAAATATCGCATTTACTATTATAGAAAGCTAGTGTTCCGTAATCTGCTTATTTTCTCTCTAATCACTTTGCTATCCTATTTCTCGCATACAATGAAGCGGAATGAACGGAAAACTCACTATAAAAAGTGTGCCTATCCCTTTTGTGGTTTAACAAACCGTACTACAACGAACAATATTTCTTTTCATTCATTTCCAACGAGAGATAGTGATAGGTGCGTAACGTGGCTGATTAACTGTGGCGTAGATGATTGGGTGGAAATGTCTGATAAAAAATTACAAAATCAATATGTGTGCAGTCAACATTTTTCTAATCATTCTTTTTACGCGTCGGGTAGACTGCGCAAAGATGCCGTACCGGAAATTTTTCATTCGTCCGATATGAATAATAATAGTTTTAGCACTGAGTCAGACACTATGTCTATACAAAGTTGTAATGGTTTGGAACAGCAGCTAATGGAAACCCAGGTGCAATTAGAGCAAGAGAAGAAAAAATATAAGGCTCTTCGCTTGCAATTGCGGGCAAAGTGTAAGGCAATGAATCGGTTGCAAGATAAGCTTTCTTCAGGCAATATCGATGATACATGTTTGAAGAACGCAATTTCTAAAAGAATTTCCGGGTACTTATTGACATTTGTCATCCTCATATTGTTTAAACTCAAATCGTGGCGAATTTTTTCGAAAAAGGAGCAACAATTATGCATTACAATGCACTACACTTCTCCCGTTTTGTACCATAAAATGCGTGAAATTTTTGGTTTTCATTTGCCAAGTCCATCCACAATTAGACGATGGTTCGGGAAAATCGACATTTGGCCAGGAATTTGTCCAAATTTATTTAACGCGATAAAATTAAAATCTTCTTACATGGAAATTGCAGATCGTAATTCCACCCTTGTATTTGATGAAATGGCCATCAAAAAGTGTCTCGATTTCCACCCAAAACGGCAGGTCATTGAAGGTTTCGAAGATTTAGGATTTTTGGGTAGAAATGTAGCTGTGGGTACACAGGTTCTTGTATTTATGATACGCGGGCTGTTCACTAATTGGAAACAACCTTTGGCTTTCTTTGTATCAAAAACTGGTGTTAAAAAACATGATTTATCAATTATTTTAGATGAAATATTAGATGCATTGCATGAGACAGGTTTGAAAGTCAGAGCAGTTGTTTCCGATCAGGGAAGTAGTTATCAAAGCGTAGCAGATGAACGTGTTTCTGTTGAGAAGCCATTTTTTATAAGAAATGGTCAAAAAATTTATTACATTTTTGATTATTTACATTTATTCAAGAGCATTAGGAATAATTCATTAAATTATGATTTTTCTATTAATGACTGTATAGTTTCGTGGCGCGATGTAGTACTTCTCTGGAGTTTGGAGAAAGATAAAAGTACGCGAGCAGCTTACAAATTATCCGATAAACATTTTTTTCCAAATTCTTTTGATAAAATGAAGTGTAAGCTTGCTCTTCAAGTTTTTAGCAAAAGAGTGTCAGCTGCTATGTTTACCGCTTCACTGACTGGTAGCATTAATACAAATACTGTACAACACACAGCTAGTTTCTTTGAAACGCTTAATGATTTGTTTGGTAATTTAAACAGTCGATCTACCAGTGATCCAAATCCCATGAAGCGTGCTATTTCGCGTTTTAATAACATTGATCAACATTTAATTGCGCATGTTACCAACATGAGCAATTGGTTTGTACTTTCTTCTAACGGTCGTAAAACACATCCATGTCTTTTGCAATTACGGCAATCTATAAATGCCACCTTGCAGTTGTGGAACGATTTAAAAGAAGAAGGCAGTATGTTCCTTATAACATCACGCTTAAACAGCGATTGCATTGAAAATTTTTTTTCCGTTCTTCGAATGCACGGTGGCACCTATGATCGCAATCCTTCGGTAAAAGCGGTGCGTCTTGCAATTCAAAAAAATATATTATTGAATTTGAATCGTAGTATACATAGTGGTAACTGCATGCCTGATGACGATGCACCGTTAATGCCGGGGGATATGATAGCACAATGTGAATCAGCCACGTTGGAATCAGATGCTTCATTGTCTGCTATCCAAGAGAACACAGATGATGATAGTTTTGATGACAATATTGAAATCGATAATATTGAAGAACTGTCAACATCGGTGTGCTAGCTAGAATCGTGTGCGATTGAATACTTTGCAGGGTATATCGCTAAAAAATGTATTGAAAAATCGGGATGTCGTAGGTGTTACGATATGTTTTTGGAGAATAATGCAACGTTCACACGAGACGAGCAACTACTGTTATCCTTTAGAGCATATATTGTACACGATAACATTGAATTTGGGCATCTTTGTGTCCCGAGTGTACATTTTTCGGCCATTTTTAAAATTATAAATAAAACTTTTGACATGGTTTACCCATCCATACGCAGCGAGGCATTCATATTAGATAAACTATCGATATTTTCGATAATTTCACGTTCTGTGGAACAGAAATATCCAAACTGCTTTAACCAAGACGAATGCGCTGAACATAAGAAAGACATTGTATATTTTACATTAACAGTAAAAATTCATAAGGATACAGTGTGGCTCGGCAAGAAATGTAGATGTATAAAAAATTCCGCGAAAACATTTTCCAAATTATCGCATTTCAGACATGTTTAAATTTTTTCATTTTTATCGATAATCCTGTTGGTATTTCAATATACTTTTTAAGTGTGTCTATAATAAATTCATTAAAATCAGTTATTAATCATATTTTCGGAATTTCATGCATAGAGATTTGCGTATACGTTGTGTATATGAAATTCTGGAAACTAGGTTAATAAACATTTTGTAAATGATTTTTTTATAGAAGCAATTAAGAAATATATACAGCTGCATTGTAATATTTGGAATACCAATTGTAGTTGCTTTGGCTCGAGGAATATGGTGATTGTAGTAGTTTTGTTTTGTATGTTTTATTATCATGCAAAGACTTTGTATTATATTCTTAACGATTTTTTTTGCTTGATTTATTCTTTTTTTCACGATTCGGAGTACACTCAATGTTCTTTTACTTAATAAAATGTGTAAATATATAACTTCGTGTATTTTATTGTGGTGTATACGTTTGTACACGTATGCCGATGTTGGTAAACATTTAATGTACTCTGGGATGGATAAGACCTTCTTTCACGCCTTCACGTGGCCCATCCGGTTAATTTTATTACTTTGACCACTGCATGTACTACATCACTGCATTGGGAAGTAATAGAAGAACTAAGATGAAGGAGTGGCATGCTATTACAATTGCATTATACGTATAATGGTATATCTGGTTTTAATAGTAACGTGGCTTGATTTTTAAAGCCCAATAACTAGTAGAATTTATTACATATGTAAAAGTATGTTTTTATGTCTAATTGTAATGTATTCTTTCTAGGAGATCATCTGCGCATATACATATATAATGTACATGTACGTATATGTAGGGAGCATCAAGAAGCACAAATTCACCCACATGCGGAGGAATTCGTATTAAAAACATTATTATGTATTTTTGCTAGTATTTAAATATATCATTATTAATGTTACTTTTTTGGTAAATATTCCGCGTAATTATGTATATTTATTTACACTTTATTCCTACACACTTCCTTAACTTCCTTTTCATTCTATAATATTTATGGCGTGTTTGGACTCATTTTTACCAGAAAAATATTTACAATTTATTGTTCATATTTTCATAACATGACAATAAATTATTACAAAAATTAGATTTTTATTAGCAAGCAATGCTTATGAGCTTGCATTGTTGTGTCCGGCAGCTGCTTGCCTGACTGACAATGAGCCACTGAAATTCTCAAGACCACGATCGGAAGACGAAAGGCAACATTGTAACACATTGCCTATTAATAATGAACAACCAGAACTCAACTGTCTTATTATTAAAAATATCGTAATGAAAATATTATGAGCCGATTGGAGATGTTTTTCTGATAAAAACGAATCTAAATTCGCTATAAATCGGAGAATAACGAAGACTAAATTGATATTGAAAACTCTTATGGAAAACGGTTTCCGGTCTCCGCCGACTCGTAACGTCGTCTGAGCTGCCTGCTCGACTATTCGACGCGTTCCACCGATTAGCGCAATCGATTCCCGGTTCGGCGAAGCGCACATTTTGCTACAACTTTTAAACTAAAAGAAAATATCAATGCGAAATTAGGACTAATTCTTTTTAAAAATCGGGTTTAATGGTGTATACAGAAATAAGTTCTATATTTTTTAAGTAATTTTTTTTTGTCCATTTTTAAGATATAGCCAGATAAGATGATGAAAAGTGCTCCCAAACCAAATTTATTTTTAGTCGCACCATGCTCAACAAAAAATTATAAAAAAAATTCATCAATATTCTACCTAATATCATACACGACTAAGATTTTTTTCATAATTTTTGGTTGCAAAATCGATTTTTAAACAAATCCGAAAGCATAAAATTGACGATTTTATATCGAAGTTTTCAGTTGACCACGTTTATGTTATTATGTTATTTGTGTCTCATCGTGATTATTAATATGAATTTTTTTCGAAAAAACGATTTTGCAAACCAAAAATTATGAAAAAAATCTCAGTCGTGTATGATATTAGATAGAATATTCATGAATTTTTTCGTAATTTTTTGTTGAGCCTGGTGCGACTAAAAATTAATTTGGTTTGGAGGCACTTTTGACCATCTTATCCGGCTTTATCTTAAAAATCAACAATAAAAATTATTTCAGAAATATAGAACATATTTCAGTATACGACATCAAACCCGATTTAAAAAAAATTTCTAGTCCAAATATCGCATTGGTATCTTTTTTAGTTTTAAATTTGTAGCAAAATGTGCGTCTCGCCGAACCGGGAATCGATTGCGGTTCAGGCGCTCGATATTTTGGTAATGTGACGACGATACGTCTGAGTGGGGCCAAGCCGGCGAAAGGGTTTGCCCCCACCCCCGCCGCGTGGGACGGCGCGCCGCGCCGCGGCGACCCATGATTCTGGCATCACGACTGGACGAGTCTGATCGAGCTCGATGAATGCAGTTGTGTTCGTACGTGTCGTACTACATATTGCGTTCGTCGTTTATTTTCTCACTACAAACGTGAAAGAAAATAACGCAACTACATTCTGAGTCACATAGATTGACATCTCGCAGAAAACGATCAACTACATAATTATTGATTAATTAATTCTTAACTCTTTCGAATTTCACAATTAATATTAATCGATATTTTACATGATTCTTTAAAGCTAAAATTTATGTTGTTTAAATGAAATATACATGAAAATATATAGTAAATTTCAATTTAATTTCTTTTTCAAATTCAGTTACAAAATACAGGGTGGCCCACATAACTCTGAACAGCTCAATATCTCGAAAACTATGCCATCGATTTTAAAGTTCTTAGTCTTAAATTGCATGGAACTGAAGGGCCTTTCTGACTACATAAACGTGAAGTGGCCTCCCTTCCCTTTTAACGGGGGAGGGGTGGTACCTTTATAAAATGTTACATATTTAGATTCTACCGGAAAAAACAAGTCAATTTTGTCTGAAACATTTTTTTGTCAGATACTTCCATGATGAGATATAACAGTTTGAAGTTTCGAGTTGTAGGTACTTGAAGCGCTCGGAAATAGCGTTATGGAATTATGCGCGCTTGAGTCCTTTGCTTATTCGTGAAGAAATAAAATGTACTTTAAATTAAATGTTCAAAATGTCCTCCACGGGCTTGTAAACATTTATTTACTCGAAACATCAAAGTTGTTCTAACACTTTTTAACATTTCGGGAGTCACTGAAGCGCAAGCGTCATGTATTCTTTGTTTCATATCCTCTTTTGTCGTCGGCGGTTCAAACATAACTTTGTCCTTTACATATCCCCATAAGAAAAAATCTAATGGTGTTAGATCGGGGGATCGAGGAGGCCATTGACGAGGTCCCCCACGATCTATCCATTTGTTCCCAAATTTTTCGTTCAAAAATTGCCTGGTGATGATTGCAAAATGTGGAGGAGCGCCGTCTTGTTGGAACCACATTTCTCTTCTAACGTGCAGTGGCACATCTTCCAAAAGCGCAGGCAAATGATTTTTTAAGAAATCACAATAACTTGCAGATGTTACAGTTTCTTGAAAAAAATAAGGTCCAATCACAAAATCTCCTATTAGGCCACACCAAACATTTAAAGACCATCGATGTTGAAAGGGAACACATCGCATCCAATTTGGGTTTTCCACGGCCCAATAATGCAGATTATGTCTATTTACATGCCCTGAATTCATAAAAGTGGCCTCATCGGAAAAAAGTATTATGCACAAAAAGTCATTTTCCACAACACCCTGCAGCCACTCACAAAATCTTACGCGGTGATCGTAATCTGCTATCGAAAGCTCTTGTGATAAAACCATGTGATATGGATGATATACTTTTGCCGTTTCAAAATTCGTTGAATTGATGAACGACTAATATGTGATGTTTGTGCAAGTGTACGTTCACTAATATGAGGATTTAATGTAATTGCAGCAAGAATACTGGCACTATTATTTTCATTAGTGACAGCTTTAGGTTTATTGCGAGTTTTTTTTACACAATTCACCGTGCTCGCGAAGCCGCTTTTCTAAATTATGAAATGTTGCATGACATTTTTTGATCCCATAACGTTCAAATAACACCTAACGTTAATAACATATTCACTTCTGTGTCAAAAGTAGCCATAATCACAATGTTACTGCTTGAATAACAGCTCTAAACTGAAAACATTTTCATAGATAAGTGAGTCAAACTCAAGTATTGTAAATATTGTTGTTTGTGTTTCTTCATGAATAAGCAAAGGACTCAAGCGCGTATAATTCCATAACGCTATTTCCGAGCGCTTCAAGTACCTGCAACTCGAAACTTCAAACTGTTAGATCTCATCATGGATGTATCTGACAAAAAAATGTTTCAGACAAAATTGACTTGTTTTTTCCGGTAGAATCTAAATATGTAACATTTTATACGGGGTTCCATTTAAAATTACAAAGGCACCTCCCCTCCCCCATTAAAGGGGAAGGGAGGCCACTTCACGTTTATGTAGTCAGAAAGGCCCTTCAGTTCCATGCAATTTAAAACTAAGAACTTTAAAATCGATGGCATAGTTTTCGAGATATTGAGCTGTTCAGAGTTATGTGGGCCACCCTGTATATTCAAAATGGATGCGCATCAATAGTGTTAAAAAATTATAGAAATACGAATAATAATTATACGTATGGAGAAATGTATAAATAAAATGTATAAAATAAATGTATGAAAATTGTATTTCTATAATTTGAAAATGTGGTATCTATATTTATTTAATGTTATATTTGTAATAATTAATATTATATTTTTTATGACATCTAATAAAAAAATATAATTTGAACATATAGTCATCCCGTACATAACTCGTCAATCATTTGTATTTGACCAGATTTTATCATTCTTGTGGATCTAGTTCCAGCAGTTATCGTTCGTCAGCGTAGAGGGCGTAAGAAAACCAGTTGTTTACATATGAGACACGAAGCCCCATATGGTGATTGGTCTAGTCCTATACCTCGTCTGTGCTGGGACCCACTTTGAGACTCACAGTTTAACACGGGGGCTGGCAATCTTTGTTTATATATATCTCGTCGGTGCCCCAACGTCGAGATACTCTCGTCAGTTGTGGAACTAAGAACGTGGAACTATCACTGATCCACCGACGAGATGTATATAAAGACTGCCAGCACCGACGAGATATATATAAAGACTGCCAGCCCCCGTGTTAAACTGCGTGTCTCAAAGTGGGTCCCAGGTGGGTACTGGGAGCGGTCGGTAACGGCCCCAATGTCGAGATACTCTCGTCGGTTGTGGAACTAAGAACATTTGCTCGTGAATTATGGAAAAAACGTCAGTGACAGAGGCAATAAATAAACGTATAATGCGTAGAATGAAAATAATTATCTTTTATTGTATAATTTCATTACACTCTTATTGCCTTCTTATTTTCCATATTGTTCACCATTGTAATCATTATTTTATAATCGATAATTTATAGGTGTAATTAATTAATTTGGAACTTCTTGCGATATTTATAAAATAATGATTATTCAACAAAATATATTCTGTAATAGTTATAGAATAAAAAAAAAGAATAAATACAATATTCAAGTAATGTGGCGGACCCCTTGGAGAAGGGTTGATCGGACCCAGGTAGGAGCGTCGTCTGCGGGCTGGGACCTTGGACGCACTTGGTCGCCAGGCCCAAGCTCTTCCCGAGCGCACACTTAGTCGCCGGAAGTCTGTTCCTACCTGGGGTGCACATTTGGCGACCAGGTTCGGGGTTTTTCCTTGGCGTGCACATTTGGCCGCCAACCCTTGACTTTCGCCAGGACACGGATGTTCGGTGCAAGGACACGAACTTTCTCCAAGGGGCACGTACAGGAAGCGACATCCCCACTCCAGAAGTTTTCTTGTTCGAAGGAAATTCCTGGAGGATATAAGCGCGGATTCTGACGGATGACAGGGTCAGTCAGTCAGTCAGTTCAAGTCAGTCAGTCGTTGTGAGAAGTCGTCATTCGCCGTCAGTTGTTCGTAGTCGTTTATCCGTAGTTCTTGTTTCATTGTTATTTCATTTTCTTTGTTCCTTGTTACGTCGTTGAGTTTTTGTTATTTCATTAATAAATGGTTATTGTTATATTGGGTGAATCCTTTACTGAACACCCAAACCACAACACATACCAAAAGGAAATAAAAATTTTTTTATCTTTTATTCGTTACTCGAAATTTTTATTTAGATAAATATTTTGCCCAACTCTGGTTGAGCTTAGCTCGGCTCGATTGTGCGAGTCGAGTCGAGTACTCGCACGATGCGAGCTACCCGCACCGATGCGAGCTATCCGCACCGATGCGAGCTGCTCGAAATAAAATCAGGCGTAAAATGACATGATGCGAGTTACAGCGGGAAGATCAGCACATCGATATTATCAAGCATTTTAGTATATTGACAATGCTAAATGTTTGCGATGTTTTATTATATATTTTGATAGTGAAATGTTGATTCAGAATTTGTATAACCCTTATTGAAAATAATTATGCAATAACAACTATTTCCTAGATTTATGTAAATAACTAGCTGTGATCTGTAAAGAACGGTATTTTATATATTCCTTTATATTATACTCCGGGGTTCAGTGTACAGTCGTAAAAATGTGTTGTTGCAAAATTGTTTATAATGTTAAAAATTAACGTTAAGCTTCGTTAAATAGTTTTTGAAAGGAATGGATATATAAATATTGTATAATATTGATGTGTATTTATACGAGGTCGCCGCCGCGTCTACAATGTATGCTGGCGGTTCGTCGGCGTGCTCTTTGCACAGGCCGCCACACTGGTACTCGCACCAAAGGTCAAAAGACTGAATTCTGGTAAGCTGAGAAAAACTGTTTGACAGAATCTGAGCTAACTAACCTGAGAATAGATTGTCTTAGACTTTTATATTTTTCGATAATGAATAACTAGCTAGTGGCTCGATGGGGAGGGAAGAGCAAAACGCATACGCGTGCCGGTAGATTAAATACTCAGAGCGGGTGACCTAAGTGGGCGAGTGCAGGCGAGAGCCGGTCATAAACCTTAGCTCGCTGACGAGAGCCCTACTGTCCCATTGTACGGAAGTACACTTTTTAGAAGAAATGGCCGAGATAACGAACCAAAAAGGCAGTAAACCATTTTCACACTGCACAATTATAAACATGGAGATAGCGCAGGTTGCTTAGCGAGAAACGTGCGGCCGCTTCTCGTTATACATTATGCAGTCAGTCTCATAATTGATGGCAGACACTTTAAATCAGAATAACTTTTTTTATAAATCGACCAAACGACTTCAGCTGTTCTGCCAAACTAGATAGATTAATTTACTAGATGACATGTAATGAAAACGCAGGAAAAATTGCGTTATATAATTGCGTTAATTGTCGAGCTAGGAAGTAGATTTAACTTTGCTGCCACTACGAATTATTTGGTAGTTAGCATGATTTTGGACCATCGTATAAAAGATCGACTGTTATCCATGGAGAAGAGCCAACAATTGCAAATTGAAAAAAGATTTAGATTAAAATATTAACTAAACAGAAAGTATGACGAGTGTTGAACGTAGACATCAGATCCTTTTAAAAGGGCCTAGCCGATTTATGGTCAAAACTGCCCTTAGAGGAAAAACCCCTCTGAGTAAAATTTCAACCCCCTATCTTGCCCATGAGGTTAGTTACAGGGTAAATTAGATTTCGCGGTTCTCCGCGTATTTCCCGCACTCTGATGCTTTCTAAAATTCTGAAAAAAATGTGACATATTTTGGATTCTAAGGCTGATTTTTGATAATTTTTTCAGATTTTTTTGTTACAAACTGTGGTCGTAAAAAAAATGAAAAACCTCCAAAAAATCGGAAAAATGCAGATTTCTCAAAAATTTGAAAACATGCTATTCTACTGTTTAGTTCCTTGTTAAAGTACTATAACAGGCAGTGTCGTCAATTTTTTTTAGATTTTTTGTTGTGGGACATCATCGTCAAAAAACAATAAAAACCGAATTTTTTCGACGTTTTTGCTATTAGGAGGAAAGTTACACTTGTTGGTTTTATCGCAGCTATATATTAAGTAATTTTTAGCATTATTAAATTGAAACAAGTAATTCTTTGACCTAAGAAATGTGATTTAAGAGAAAGAATAAATTGTATTTTGTGTGATATATACCAGAATGTTCGTAAAGTTTTGTAACATCGCCGGACGTCGAACTAAGGAGCGGATACGCTGGGGTTCTTATCCCGTCGGTGGTAAATGTTTTTTCCCATACATCATCTTTATTTTTTCAATTTCTTATATTATTTATTCATGTGATTTTAACAATATTTTTTTAATGTTTTAAAAATATTGAAGTAACATTGATTAGGCAATGAATATTTATATTATTGTGTTCGTCTACGATTTCCGCCAGATATGAAATTGCTTGTGAAAATTGGTAAGATTCCGTGAAAAGAATTTTGAAATCTACGTCTGTCATTTCCAGAAAATCAAGAAATCAATACTGTTTGAAATGGAATCTTTTTGCGGTTCCAATTGTTTTGACCATCTTAATCGGCTATGCCCTTTTAAATCTTATCACCTATACTTGCACAGTACCGAATGACAGGCTGTTGGAACTTCCAACTTCCAACTTGGTTTCACGTTAATTTTCAACATTATAAACAATTTTGCGACAACACATTTTTACGACTGTACAGTGAACCGGAGTATAATCTAAAGGAATATATAAAATACCGTTCTTTACAGATCACATCTAGTTATTTACATAAATCTAAATAGTTGTTATTGCATAATTATTTTCAATAAGGGTTATACAAATTCTGAATCAACATTTCACTATCAAAATATATAATAAAACATCGCAAACATTTAGCATTGTCAATATACTAAAATGCTTGATAATATCAATGTGCTGATCTTCCTGCTGTAACTCGCATCATGTCATTTTACGCCTGATTTTATTTCGAGCCGTTCGCTTCGTTGCGAGCAGCTCGCATCGTGCGAGTACTCGACTCGACTCGAAAAGCGAGTCCCGGCTCGACTGGACCCGAGCTCGGCTCGCAAATGCGAGCTTGGCTGCAGGCCTAGTGCCAGGTGGGTGCTGGGATCGGTCGGTAACGGCCCCAATGTCGAGATACTCTCGTCGGTTGTGGAACTAAGAAAGTGGAACTATCACTGATCTCAAATACCAACATCGCTAAACATGCCGCGCTCGCTACCTAAATAGAACATTTGCTCGTGAATTACGGAAGAAACGTCAGTGACATAGGCAATAAATAAACGGATAATGCGTAGAATGAGAATAATTATTTTTTATTGTATAATTTCATTACACTATTATTGCCTTCTTATTTTCCATATTATTCACCATTGTAATCATTATTTTATAATCGATAGTTTATAGGTGAAATTAATTAATTTGGAATTTATTGCGATATTTATAAAATAATGATTATTCAACAAAATATATTCTGTAATAGTTATAGAATAAACAAAAAGAATAAATACAATATTCAAGTAATGACAAAATTCAATCGTTCTTATTGTGATCCGTAGTAACAACCACAGAAAATTATTTTTTTACTTATTTAACCGATAATACCACTTCTAATGCTGGACTGCAATTATTCAAGTAAAGGTAGTAACGAAATAAAAGTGTTATGTAATGAAACTAACTTTCGACGGATCTTATCCATATAAAGCTATTTGGTGGCAGTATTATTGCTATTTGTACAGACACACAGATACACAGATTCTTATATCTTGCAATGCACGTTGTTTTTTTCTCCGTCAACCGATTTCGATGAAATTTTCAGCTTCTGTATCCCTAACATAGAGGTAGAGATAAAAGTTTTGAAAAGTGTCTGTCATTTTAAGTTTTAATTATAATTGTATTGATTGCTATTTTTTATACCTTATAGAATTGTTTCTTTACATTTAATATTCTTTATATTTTATCAGCAATAAACTTTATGTATAATCATTAATGGTATTGTTAAATTTAATTTTCTGTGAGTAATTGTCAATACATATACATTAGTAACCACATCTAGAGTTTTGCCCGAAATTCGGCTATTTGTCAGCAGCGAAAACCAATCTGTCGAACTCGAGACGGGAAGGATACGCCGCATCTCTTTCTTTTCATATGCTGTCCTTTTTTTGCGTCCGAAACTTCCTTCGTTCATTACACAAGTAAATATCATCGGAATTTTGTCATATTTGGTACCGTTTTCCGTAGAAAAATGCCACGAGTATGTTGGTGAAAGTCCGATAGAAAAATAATTAATAATGAAAAAGTTTATTTTTTTATTTAAAGGCCTGAGCTCACGCCAGTCTTTCATCTTTTCCGAACGCTTCGACTCTCCGCGGCTCTTTCTTTCCCATACGCTGTCCTTCTTCGCGTCCGAAACATCAATCGTTCATTACACAAGTAATTATCATCGGAATTATATCATATTAAGTTTCATTTTAATCAGAAAAATGTCACGAATATGTTGGTAAAAGTTAAAAAAAAGAAAATAACGAAAAATAAAGAAGCTTTGTGATTGGATTAGTAGTGGTCTTCTGGTCTCACACCGATATAGCCGACAATGTGTGGTCCACTCCTCGGGGATGACGTTTCTCTAGTTTCGCTGTCCGCTTCTCCGTGCAACATTATATCGTAGACGGATATTCTCTCCTTTTGAATGCCAGTCATTTTGGTGTGCCCAGAGTTGGGCATTATTAGATAAAAATTATTTAAATAACGATTCGAATAAAAGATACTTCATCTTTATTCGTTATTCGAAGGTTCGAATGAAAAAGGTATCTTTATTCGACGAGTATCGAATAAATAATTTTATTCGACGAGAATTTATCCGACGAATAAAGATACTTTTTTTTATTCGAAGCGGATTTATTCAAACTACGAGAAATTTTTTCATCTTTCATCTGTATCTTTTATTCGAAGGCTTCAAATAAATGCTCGAATAACTTTTGCCGAGTGCCGAGCTTCAAAGACCCAGCGACGACAGACGACATACAATGTAAACGGATGGAGAATCGCGCACGAATGAAAGTTTAAACTTTTAGATTGTGCAATATATCCTCATGAAATTGTGACGAGCGAATGGAGGGGATTTTCCTGATGAAAATGAGATCAAATTCGGGTGTAATCGACCAAGTTTCACTGATACGTAATGTTACGATAAAAATTACAATCTCATTAAAGACAGTCCAAATGATGTCGTGTTTAGACTCATTTTGATCGGGATGAGCTCTACAACTCATTCGTATTAACAATATTGTTCTGATTAAAAACATAAAAGCATAAATTGCCAATAATGTTGGATTCTCCATCTGCTTACATTGTAGGCTGTTGGTCGGTCTTTATAAAAAAATCTTTATTCGTCGAATAAATTCATTACGTGCGGAATAGAGATAACATAATTATTTTTATTTGACGCGTAACAAATCATTTTTTATCTTTTATTCGCTGTTTGAAATGTCTATTTCAATAAAAATTTGCCCATCTTTGCTTCTACAATTATATTATTTTATATTATATTAATTCATCCACGTGATTCTCTCTCAAACTCTATACTATTCGGAATAGTACGTTAAATAAACGCTACTCTGGTTTTCAACATATTTCTGTTCCCACAGATCGATTCTTGGAACAATTATCTATAAAAAAAAGTGTAAGGAAATAATGCTTGTTCATGAAATATTTTTAAATTACAAATTAAGGTATCTCATATGGAAGTAGAAATTGATTTTCCTAAAATTATGCTTTAATAATTTCTTACGTAAAATATTTTGACGAATTTTTCGTCCTTGATATTAGTTTTACTTTTAATATTTTAGATCTTAAAAAGCAACACTAAAAAAAAATATCTTTTTAATTTGAATACGTTTGTCGGAGAATGTAACATTTGATAATCGATATGGGTCCGTGATGATTCACCTTCTCAGCGACGAGAAGTTCCTTAGTGGTCTTCTGCACCGACGAGATACCGTCGTTGGCCTTCTGTTTCTTACTCCAGCCAAAATCTATCCTAGAGAGCGGTAGACAACACCGTATTTTTCGAGCGACACATTCTCCCGTAAGGCTGTCAGTCTTTATATATATCTCGTCGGTGGATCAGTGCACCCACGAGATATATATGTAGGATCATACGGACCACGGAATGACAAAAAACCATTGGTATTTTAAAGAGTGAATATATTTAACAAAAAAAAAAGGAACAAAAGACAAGGTATAAACAAGAGATATTCGAAGCGCGCTTCTCCACGTCTCGACGAGAACTGCCCGATACCGAACATCTCCCAAACTCGCCAGCTCGTCCACATTGTCTGTTATTGTAACGCGGCGGCCGCGATCGGGCCGCTCGGGTCCGCGCGGGTCCTTTACTCCCGCCGACAAACGATGCCGCCGAACGCGCGCGGAACGAAGGCACAAGGAAACGACACAGCCGCGCACGGGAGTTTATCTTTCACGCGCGGCACTCGAATCATTCTCGGACACGCACTGGACCTACAACCGGCCGTCCTGCTCGGGTATCGTCCTCGATACCTCACAGCTTAATCTTCCAGATGGTCGTCAACCTCCAGGGCGTTATCTTCATCGCTGTTATTAAACACCTCATTCCAATCGGTTAATCTCGTCCATGGTTTCATAAGGTCAGCCGCTGAACTTGTTTTGTTTGGGCCCTCATGATCTCCCACCTTCTCCACAATGTATCGGTCACCCCTCATTGTGCTCGTTACTCTGTAAGGTCCTAAAAATTTCGGGTGCAATTTCGCACCTCCCCCAAATTGTGTCCTTTGTATGGCTACAAGGTCATCAACCTTAAATTTTCTCGCTTTTTTCCTCTTCCTGTCGTACGTCTTTTTATTCTCTCTCTGGACGTTGAGAATATTCTTCCTGGCTTCGTCTCGTAAATTAGTGCGTTTTTCCTCGTATACCTTAATAAATTCTTCTTCTATTAGTTCTCTCAACTGCTGGTCATCCTTCAACCTCATTTTCTCTCCAATCATCAACTCAAAAGGAGTCATCTGCGTGCTCCTACTGAATGTTGAATTCATAAATTGTTGCACCTGATCCACGTGTTTCCACCATTCCATAGGATTGGATATCGCCATCTTGGTTAACATGGGGATGATGACGCGGTTCATCCTTTCAACCTGTCCGTTTCCCCTCGGGATGCCCGTGGTGATTAAAACATGCTCGATGTTTTCCGTTGCACAATACTCCTTAAACACATTAGCGGTGAACGCCGTTCCGCGGTCCGAAATTATGCGTCTAGGATTCCCGAAAACGGTCGCTTGCTTCTTTAATTTATCGACAACTTCGTTTGCAGTCGTCGACTTCGTCGGGTAGATCCACACAAACTTCGTGAATGCGTCTACAACCACCAACAAATGGTTATATGCCTTTCTCGTGGATGGCATCGGCCCTAGATGATCCACGTGATACGTGTCCAACGGTGTAGCTCCTTTCTCGATTGGATTTAGTAGTCCATCGCTCTTTCCGTATTTTCTTTCTGCCAACAAGCACTTGACACAGTTCCCAATCACCTTCTGAATTTTCTGTCGCATATTAGGAAACCAAAATTCTCGTTTTAACGCAAATTCGATTTTCTTCCATCCAAAATGTCCTTGCTCGTGTGCCTGCTTTATTACATCGTACTGCATAATTTTGGGTATCACCATGAGGTCGACTCCACCATCTTCTCGGTACAAGATTCCTCGTTTAGACATCGAAAAGTCCGTGTGTCGCCCGGCCTGAACAGCGTCGATCGTCTTTTTTAATTCAGGATCGTCTTGCTGAGCTCTCTGAATTGTTTCAATTAACCCGTTTCGGCCCTCCTGCACTAGAAAGACTTCAACAGGATTCCTGCTTAGTGCGTCAACGTGGCGCATCGATGCTCCTGGTCGATGCTCGATCGTGTAATCGAACTGATCGATTAAAAGTGCCCAATGCGACACTCTTAAACATAAATCCTTTTTCTTCATCGTTAACACGAAGGCTTTGCAGTCCGTCACTATTTTAAACTTTACGTCCAGTAGGTACACGCGAAACTTCTTTAGAGCTTTAACCACAGCTAGAATCTCCAATTCGTAGCTTGTGTATCTCTCTTCGGCGGGTGTCGTCTTCCAGCTGGCGTAATACACAGGATGCAACTTACCGCCTTCCGAATCTTTTTGGAGCAGCACTGCTCCAAGTCCACCCATGCACGCATCTGTGTGCAGCTCCGTCTCCGCTCCGACTCGATACAGCTTCAACACTGGTTCTTCAGTTAGCGCTGACTTTAAACTGTCAAACGCCATTTGTTGCTCCGACCCGAACTCAAACTTTTCACTGTTTCTTAGCAACTGTGACAACGGTCGCGCACGCACGGAAAATTGGGGAATAAATTTCCGGAAATACCCCGTGAGTCCCAAAAAACTCTGCACCTGTTTTATAGTTCTGGGTATCGGGAACTTCGACACTGCCAACGTCTTTTTTGGAGAGGGTTGTATCTGACCTGCCTCCACAATGTACCCTAAATACTCTACTTTGTCCACTAGTAATTTACACTTCTTCCAATTTATTTCTAAACCGAATTGACTCGCCGTTTGCAACACAGTTTTCAGTTTTTCTAAGCCTTCACGTTCGTCTTTCGAAGGAATGATTAAATCATCGAGGTAAACTAACACCACGCCACTTGTTATCAAGGAACGAAAGATTACACGTATGTGTCTCTGAAAAACAGCCGGCGAATTACACAATCCGAATGGCACTTTTAAAAATTCATAATGTCCATCGGGGACCACGAACGCCGTGTATTTTACACTGTCTTCCTCAACTGGCACATGAAAAAAACCGTCTTTCAAATCCAACGTGGAGAATAATCTCGCATCTTGCAGTCGATCCAGTTGATCCTCAATTAGCGGCAAAGGGTTTCTGTCCTTGATGATTTTCTTGTTCAGGACTCGATAGTCGACACACAGTCTCGGTTGCCCATTATTTTTTGTGACCAGCACAATTGGACTAGCAAAATCTGATACACTCGGCCTCACTATTCCGTCGTCCATCCACTTATCGATGATTCCGTTCACCTGCTTCTTCTGTTCGGCTGATAGTCGCCGAGGATTCTGGAACACGGGGGCATCGTCTTGGAGTACTATACGCATTTCCACTCCCGTATGTTTAGTATGCGTCGGCGTATAATTTTCAACGATTTCTTTCACCTCTGCTTTGATTTCGGGATCGGCTATATGTTGAATTTCGACGTTATGCTCATCCTCCGGTTCCTCATAAGCGTTAATCGCTAATACCTTCCAGCCACCTTCCTCCAACTGCGTCTCTTCCGATTCCAATTTCACCAGCGTCGCTTGTCTATGTCTCGTGCGCACTTCAACATGATCTGACAATTCTCCGCCGACCAGCATGTCGTGACCCAGGAAGTCATCCGGCACGACGTCAAAATTGAAATTAAACGACAACCCATCGATCACAACCTCTGCTCGAAAGCGTCCCAACGTGCGTCGATTCACAGTACCCACTCCGTCGAAAGAAATGGTTTTGCGTTCGAGAGGCGGCGCTCCAAGTTGTACATAAAAGCTGGATCACACTAAATGTAAATCGCTGCCACCATCCAGCACGGCCGTCACTTCCTTATTTAAAATTTCTACCTTTTTGTACGTCTTCTTATCAGTTGATGCCAGCAAATCACATCGTGGTTTCTCCGTTCCTTCCTTCCTTTCTTTGTTCGCACCGTGAGACTTTGTACATTTTGACGAAACGTGTCCGAATTCGCCACATCCGAAACACTTTGGACCTTTAACTTTATGCGGACAGTACAGACTTATGTGCGTCTTACTTCCGCAATTAAAGCAATGCTCGGATTTTTCATCGCTTTGTGCCTGAGTTGGTCTCTTCGTTTTTTCATACTTCTGGATTCTTGCACTCGTCTTCAGTCTGGAATTATTCTTTAGCGTCTCGTACTGATTTAATTTCTTCCTCAGCTCCTTCACTGTAGAGGCGGTGTACAAAATCGTTTTGCTCACTTCATCGTCTTGAATCCCGTCAATTATATATTGGATTTTCGCTTCTATTTCAATTTCCGCGTGGCTGGCCATTTCCAAAACGCGATACACGTACGCTTGGTATGACTCATCGTGCCTCTTCTTCACCTTACTTAATTGGTCGTGAACTTGCTTACTATTTACCGTATTTGAAAATTCTTTGATGAGCTCTTTCCTCAATTTTGTCCAGGTTTTCGCATGACATTCGAAATTGACAAATAGCTTCGCTGAGCCCTTTAACAACCGTTTACAGTATATAACTTTCTGAGTTTCCGACCAGTCACACATCTCTGCCGTTTCTTCAAACATTACAAACCATCTGTGAATGTTCTCGCTTCCATCGCCACTAAAAGTCTCTAACGCATCTTCAACATCTTTGAACGTTAGTACGTTACGGGAGAATCCGACATCTCGAGAATGTTTACGATTTCCCACGTCGTTTCGTCTGGAATTTTTCACCACTTTTTCCACTTCTTCATCTTCAGCGTCATCTTCATTGTCGTCTTCATCTTCATTGTCGTCTTCATCTTCATTGTCGTCATCGTCTTCGTCGTCATCATCCTCGTCGTCATCATCCTCGTCGTCATCATCCTCGTAGGCTGCCTTCAGCCTCCCCACCAACTCGGCCTTCTTACCTGTCACCTTCAGGCCCAAGGCGCGGAGTCTCGTCTTGACTTCGTCTTTAGAGAGCGCGTCGAAATTCTCTTCGTCACCGTCATCATTTCCATCGTCTTTCGTCTTTTCTGCGTTCTGCATGGCCTTTCTCAGTCTAACGGCCAGCACGGCCTTAGATCCTTTTATCGAGCGGCCAAGCTCCTGCAGCCTGTCTCGCAGCTCCTCGGTCGTCATCGATTCGACAGCGGGACCACATTCCCCACTCGAGAACGGCATCTTGACACCCTAAATACACTGCGTAATATAAATCTTCTTGCGGCCGTCTGCCTATCACGCACTGCACAACACCGTACAAAGCTACCGTCCAGAATGAGGTTCTGCACGACCACTGCGTCACACTTCTTAAACAACGCGAATATTCACGCACAACCAATAAGTAATTCTGCCAACATATGATCCGATTCGATCCCGGACGAGCCCCCACTATTGTAGGATCATACGGACCACGGAATGACAAAAAACCATTGGTATTTTAAAGAGTGAATATATTTAACAAAAAAAAAAGGAACAAAAGACAAGGTATAAACAAGAGATATTCGAAGCGCGCTTCTCCACGTCTCGACGAGAACTGCCCGATACCGAACATCTCCCAAACTCGCCAGCTCGTCCACATTGTCTGTTATTGTAACGCGGCGGCCGCGATCGGGCCGCTCGGGTCCGCGCGGGTCCTTTACTCCCGCCGACAAACGATGCCGCCGAACGCGCGCGGAACGAAGGCACAAGGAAACGACACAGCCGCGCACGGGAGTTTATCTTTCACGCGCGGCACTCGAATCATTCTCGGACACGCACTGGACCTACATATATATATAAAGACTGCCAGCCCCCATGTTAAACTGCGAGTCTCAAAGTGGGTGCCAGGTGGGTGCTGGGAGCGGTCGGTAACGGCCCTAATGTCGAGATACTCTCGTCGGTTGTGGAACTAAAAGAACATTTGCTCGTGAATTATGGAAAAAACGTCAGTGACAGAGGCAATAAATAAACGTATAATGCGTAGAATGAAAATAATTATCTTTTATTGTATAATTTCATTACACTCTTATTGCCTTCTTATTTTCCATATTGTTCACCATTGTAATCATTATTTTATAATCGATAATTTATAGGTGTAATTAATTAATTTGGAACTTCTTGCGATATTTATAAAATAATGATTATTCAACAAAATATATTCTGTAATAGTTATAGAATAAAAAAAAAGAATAAATACAATATTCAAGTAATGTGGCGGACCCCTTGGAGAAGGGTTGATCGGACCCAGGTAGGAGCGTCGTCTGCGGGCTGGGACCTTGGACGCACTTGGTCGCCAGGCCCAAGCTCTTCCCGAGCGCACACTTAGTCGCCGGAAGTCTGTTCCTACCTGGGGTGCACCCAGTGGGGAAAGGAGGTTGTATAAGAGCGCGGACGCACCTGATGCGAAATCAGGGAGCTGCTAGGATGCGGAAGAACCCAATGCGAAATCGGGGATCCGCCTAGGATGGTATAATTTCGTGGACGCACTCAATGCGAAATCGAGGAGCCACTAGGTTGGAGAAATCTTCGTTGAATCGAATTTAAGTATTAGTAAGCCTCGTAACTTCTATATAATTTAATTGATACAATCCGAGCGGTTAGATTGTATCGTGTGGGAACGTTCAATTATTATATTAGGATTTTAGGCAATAATTAAGGGTACGCGAGTTAACAAACAAGACAATTTATTCTGAATTGAAATTACTACAAGTGTTGTTGTTTGTGTCGCGAATGAATATAATAAATGTACAATTAGAGGAATTGTTTACCTATGTTGCACGGTGTTGACGCACTGGCAATGCGGGGTTAGATGGCGATTGTTGAATGCCAAATAGAATATATACCGAACTAACGGAATCTATAAGGTTATGAATTGATTCGAAAGGGACTTTAACCCGATCTCACTAGACTTGACTCTGTAACGCGACGTGACTGCACGATTACTATAACGTTACGGAACCGTTTCTGAATCTCAACTGAACCGCTTCTCGACTAACCGAAGAGGATGAAAACGAATGGGTTTATATACCTTGAAAATGAAAGGGGTACTCTGTTTAAGATTTGATATCGCGTAGGGTCACAGTCACATTTTTTGTCACTTCTAATGAAAAGCAGGGCTCAGTTAGATTTTCGTTGAAAGGGGTTAATGAAGGTTATCCGGGCTATTTCCTATCAGAATATTGATTAACGGATGCCAGAAGGGAGTGTTTAGAGATTTTGGTATAAAGAAGGCATACAGTATCTTTCGTTAATAAAAGGGGCCTGTTGGGACGCTTTTCGTTCTCAGAAAAGAGATTAGAAATTCTAATCGAAATAAACGTGGAGAACGTCTCCATACGTAACATCTCCCCCCTTAAATGAAACATCGCGGTTCGCGTGATGCTTTCGATCTGAGAAAGAAAAACGTCCTGGAAACTATGATAAACAAAATGTCGGGTGTAGTGTAGTGTAGTGTAGTGTAGTGTACTTATTTTTAGGTGTGGTCTCGATTGTGTAGCCCATTTGAGTCCAGTGTTCCGCAACATCCAGTGGGGGTTGATCAGGTAATCGGTCCAATAGGAGGTGGCCCTCAGCGTGGCCAGTACTGGTGATGGTCACTCCGCTAGCGTCGCCGCTTCGGTCCTTCATTACTAGCCCGAAGATGATGTTTATTCGATGGATGGCTCTGTTGTTACGTGGGCGGATGCCCCTCAGCACCATTTTTACTGCCTGCCAGATTACGTATTCGGACTATGTTAGTTATTAACTCTGTTAGATAGTCTCCATATGTTTCCAAGTTCGTTCGAGTTGGGAATGAGGTTGGTTCCCGAGCTTGTTTACCAAAAATTAATTCGTATGGTGTGAAATTGGTGGCTTCATGAACTGAGGTATTGTAAGAGAACATTGCAAAAGGAATTAGCAAATCCCAGTCCTCGTAGCTATCCATGTAATGCTTGAGATACTCCGTGAGTACAATATGACTTCGTTCTAATGATCCATTGGTTTGCGGTCTGTATCCTGAGGTGGTGATCTGTTTGATTTTGAAAATCTCGGATAAATTTTTCATGAGGTTTCCGATGAAACTGGTTCCTTTGTCTGTTAGTATGGCTCGAGGTGTTCCATAGACTGCGATGAAATGCCTTGCGAAAGCATCGGCAATGGTAGTGGCTCGGATGTTGGGTATTGCTACTGCAATACAATATTTGGTTAAATTGTCCTGCATGGTAAGGATGTATCGATTTCCTCCTGGTGTGACTGGTAATGGTCCAACGGTATCCAGGGAAATTTTGTCAAATGCGTCCAAAGGTGTGTCGGTGATCAGCATAGGCTGGCGAGTTTTTATACGGACTAATTTCTGTTCCTGACAACTTTTGCATTTTCGGATGTAATCCTGAATTTCATTACGCATGTGTGGCCAATGAAATCTTGCTCGAATACGATTGTAGGTTTTCGTGACGCCTTTATGTCCTCCGATTAGACTATCGTGTGCTTCGTGAATGATCTCGTGTCTATTTTCCACAGAAGGAGTAGTGATAATGCAATTGCATATTGTGATTTGGGGAAGGTGCTCGGTGAAGGTCTCTTCTAGTGTCTTGAGAAATTCGTTGAGTGGTAATTTATGCAAATCTCCGGTGGCTGATATTCGAAAAGATTCGATTCTGTTTCCTTTTAACGCTGGTTGGAGAGTTTTCAGTCCGTTGACTATGTCCATTCTATTTGGTTTATCATAAAAATTGTCGGAAATTATTATACTGAATGTTTTAAATAATCCGTTGTTTGAAATTACAACTTGTCCCTTCTTCGGTCCTGAAGCTAGGAATTCCTGTTTGTTTATTAATTCAGTGTCCAAAAGTAATTTTCCGATGGGGGTTATTAAATTGCAATCGGCTGATATAAAGTTCACATAGTTGTCTTCTTTTGCTGTGAGGGTGTTTGAAGAAACGATGATCTTTTGTTTTGGTTCTGGCGGCGCTTCCAGGTCAGTTTCGGTAGAAGAACTGTCGGTAGCGGTGTCAAAGAATGGATAAGGGTCTGCTGTACGGTCAGGTAGCTGCCTTGCACTTGTTTCGCTTGTGGGTAGTTGAATTATGGTGGGTTGTAAAATTCCGCTTGTTCTGTATAATGGTTCCTGCGGTATATTAGGTGGCTCCACTTGCAAATTGTTGGTATTTTCGATGACTGTATTTTCAAGCGGTTCCTCAAATGAAATTAAGTCGCCAGATAAGCTTTGGTTCTTATCTGTAGAAAAAATTTCTGTTGAATTTGCTGCGGGTAAAAAATGGTGTGTGGTGTCCTGGTCTTCATCCGGCATCATCACCTCTCGAGATAAGGTCGGAAGAGATCGGTTTTTATTTATTATGGGAGAGTGTCGCACTTTTCCAAGAGCGGGCTCTTCTCTTTCATCTGAACTGCTTGTTTCCTGATATCTCGGTCGTTTTTCTCGGTCTCGACGTAATTGTCTGATACGTTGTCCAATTGCATCAATGCCAGTGTCTGTTTTCGGTATCTGGATTTTGAAATCAGGATCTCTGAGTTCTCGCGGGATAAGTGGTAGACAGATGGAGGTAGGATTACGCGATAACGCGTCAGCGTTCTTATTCGTTTTTCCAGATTTATGGACAACCTGATAATCGTACTCCAAAAGTCTCAGTTTCCACTTCATGAGTCTTGACGTCGGATCTTTTACAGAGTGTAGCCAAACTAGTGGTCTGTGATCTGTCACCAGAGTGAATTTGGTTCCGTAAACATACGGTCTGAAATATTGAACGGCGTAAACCATGGCCAAACATTCTTTTTCTGTAGCTGAGTAATTTTTCTCTGCTTTATTTAGGCTGCGTGATGCGTAAGCAATCGGCAGATCATTTCCTATTTCGCCTTGACTAAGCACGGCTCCAATGGCATGTTCTGATGCGTCCGTTGTAACGATGAATGGTTTGCTGAAGTCGGGGTATTGTAAAATAGGTTCCAGACATAATTCTTCGCGTAATAGTTTAAAACTGTTTTCCTGTTCTTCGGTCCATTTGAATTTTATGCCTTTTCCCAAGAGACTAATCAACGGTTTTGCTTTAGTGGTGAAATCTGATATGAATCGTCTGTAGTATCCTACTAATCCCAAAAATTGCTGTATATTCTTCTGATTGGTGGGTCTTGGAAAATCCTTGACGGCTTTTAATTTTCTGGGGTCAGGTTTTACTCCGTGTCTTGAAATAATGTGTCCAAGGTATGTGACTTCTTTTCTTAGAAATTCGCATTTATTAGTCTGAAGGGTTAAGCCATGTTCTCGTAAGCGATTGAATAATTTCCTGACTTTAACGTTGTGTTCATGTAATGATGATGCGTAAACCACGATGTCATCCAGGTAAACGAACACGTCCGTTCCCTGAAGTCCAGTTAGAACTTGATCCATGAGGCGTTGGAAGGTGGGTGGTGCATTCTTTAAACCAAACGGCATTCGTGAAAATTCATAGTGTCCATTAGGCGTGGTAAAGGCTGTTTTCTGCCTATCTTTCGGGTCCATCTCTATTTGGTGAAAACCATTTGCGAGATCGAAAACGGAGAAGTATTTAGCTCCACCGAGACGATCTAATATTTCTGTAATTTGTGGTAGCGGGTATTTATCGGAAATTGTTTTATCATTAAGCGCACGGAAGTCTATGACCATACGCCAACGTTTGTTTCCCTGTGCATCCGGTTTCTTTGGTACAATCCACAAGGGTGAATTATATGGTGATTTCGACGGAGTTATTATTCCTTCGGATAATAATGCGTCTATCTGCTTTTTTATTTCGTGTTGATGTATCGGAGGGTAACGATATTGTCTCGTGTTGATCGGAATTTCGTCGGTCGTGTGTATGGAGTGTTTGAAATTGGAGGCCTTCCCTAGCTTATCTCCGGGGAGATAAAATCGGTCGGGAAACTCCTTTACCAGAGCGGTGATGCTGCACAGTTCCTCTTTGTTCAAGTGCTTGAGATTTAATGTTTGGGAGATTCCCTGTGTCCTATCTTCTCTGTTATTGAAATTAGCGTGACCTTGTACCTCTGAGTAGATATCTTCGTCTGAAGTGCTTAAAATGTCATAGGGTTCCAGAATTTGTGGTTCTATTTCTACGTTCAGGTCTTCTTCGCTGGTGTTGGTTGCCATAACATGACACCTTCCTTGATTATTTATGACAGCTGCTTCTCCTATGTACAATCGGTCGTGTGTTTTTATACGGGGCAAGTAGCCTTCCTTGATCTTTGGATTAGCTATATGAATAGCGATTTGTTGTGAGGTTCTTGCTGGAATGTGGTGTTTAGTTGTTTTTTCTGATGCTTCCAAATAATTTGAAAATCGAATAGGCCTGATAGGTTTGTTCTTCAATACCAGTGTTCCATGGTAATAGGAAATCTCAGCCTGTTCTTGTTTTAGGAATGGGCTTCCGATTAGTCCATCTGCTTCTATGGCAAGGTGTTTTACTACGTAAAATATTGCTGGGGCTTCATGGATATGAAGAATTGTCGTCCCTACGGTGAAAATCGGGGTTGTGGTGAGTCCAGTTATTTCGATTTCCTCTCGTGAAATCTCTGCTGTTCTTTCTAGAGCGTCGAGGACCACCAAATTTACGGACGCTCCACCGTCAATTAAAAATTCTCCCGTTCCTGATTCCAGTTCTGGGATCGTAATTTTGATCCGTGGTGCAGGTGCTTCCTTGACGAGGGTTTCTCTTCGAAGCGGACGGATCTTGGGCGATCTTCTTTCTTTTCGCTCATCGTGTCGCCTGTACGGTGAGCGCGATCGTAGTTTAAAAATTTCTTTGATTCCACGGACGAATCTCGCGAATCTCGTCGGAATCGCGGGCTACGGGGACGATTCCTGCAGAATTTCCCGTCGTGCCCGGAAGTTCCGCAATGCCAACAATACATGTTTGACGTGCGATTTTTATCGGTACCCTTTAGAATCGTATACCGTTTTTCTCCGTCATCTCCCATTGATGACTCGGAGCGATTAGAGGGGGAGTGAGAGGGGCTCCTGTGACGCAGGGTCCAGGCAGAAGCGCGTTCTTCTCTTTCCTCCTCAAAACCAGATGGTCTCGTGCGTCGATCTCTGTGTCGATCATATCTGCTCGGAGATAGAGGGTACGACACTTCACGCTCGCGATAACGAGGATCTTGGTCGAAAGAATCTCGGCGGGACCACCTTGATGGTGATTCATGCCGAGGCGACTGTCTTCGATTTCTTAATTTTTTCTCTATTTGTAGCACGGCGTCGTAAGCTTCCTCCAGATTTTCTGGATCTTTTAGGAGAGCCGACACCTTCAAGGCAATACGATCCGGTAATCCATCGATGAAGTTTTCCAGAACATCCTTCTCCATTTCTTTGATGAATTCTTCAGCGTGGACCTCGTATTTTTCCTTAATGGCTCCACGCGTACAATAGACTAGGTGGCTTGTCCTATCGATGTATTGTCGTAGGCTTTCTCCTTCGCGGATACGTAACTTCGCGATTTCCACTTGGAAATATGACAGACTTTTGCCAGGCGCGAATCTTTTCTTTAGGTGCTGAATTAATGCCTTTACGGTCGTAAACTTGTGTTCTAAAGTAATCCTACGTGCTGGCCCGACGAGTTTAGTAAGAACAATTGCTAGATACTCGGTTTCCGTACCCTCAGGAATCAACGTTAACCCGTCCTCTATAGTCTGCGCAAAACGAGACAAGGGTGGGTCTTCCCCATTAAAAGTCGGAATTGTCGAAGTAACGTTTTGTAAACATGTCCTTTGCGTCAACAGCGACATAGAATTTGCAAGTGATACCGTCAAGTTCATTATGTCAGCGTTAGAAGTATTTGCTATTCCGTTCAGCATTTTTTAAAACGTAACTAGCGAAAACTAGTATATAATTTTCTAATAAAAGCGTAACTAGCGAAAACTAGTATATTGCTTATAATATTACGACGTGACTAGCGAAAACTAGTATATTGTCGATACTCAGTTACGAGTAATTTAACTTGTTAAAAACCCAAAATTAAAGCGATCCTAAAATAATTGAATGGATCCCACCGCTGTCACCAGTTTTGTTACGAGCCAGGGCTATGAGCAGCGCGAGAGGCCGGCGAGGGGATTTTTACCCCAGGAATATGGTTTCAATTGTTAGTTAGGTACGCGGACGCACCCGATGCGAAATCGAGGAGCCGCTAGGATAGTTGACGTCGAGGACGCACCTGATGCGAAATCAGGGAACCTCTGGGAGGTTGGTGTCAAACGCAGACGCACCCGATGCGAAATCGAGGAGCTACTAGGAGGATGAAACTTCGTGCACGCACCCGATGCGAAATCGAGGAGTCACTAGGGAACACGCGGCGAACCCGATACGAAAGGAGGTTGTATAAGAGCGCGGACGCACCTGATGCGAAATCAGGGAGCTGCTAGGATGCGGAAGAACCCAATGCGAAATCGGGGATCCGCCTAGGATGGTATAATTTCGTGGACGCACTCAATGCGAAATCGAGGAGCCACTAGGTTGGAGAAATCTTCGTTGAATCGAATTTAAGTATTAGTAAGCCTCGTAACTTCTATATAATTTAATTGATACAATCCGAGCGGTTAGATTGTATCGTGTGGGAACGTTCAATTATTATATTAGGATTTTAGGCAATAATTAAGGGTACGCGAGTTAACAAACAAGACAATTTATTCTGAATTGAAATTACTACAAGTGTTGTTGTTTGTGTCGCGAATGAATATAATAAATGTACAATTAGAGGAATTGTTTACCTATGTTGCACGGTGTTGACGCACTGGCAATGCGGGGTTAGATGGCGATTGTTGAATGCCAAATAGAATATATACCGAACTAACGGAATCTATAAGGTTATGAATTGATTCGAAAGGGACTTTAACCCGATCTCACTAGACTTGACTCTGTAACGCGACGTGACTGCACAATTACTATAACGTTACGGAACCGTTTCTGAATCTCAACTGAACCGCTTCTCGACTAACCGAAGAGGATGAAAACGAATGGGTTTATATACCTTGAAAATGAAAGGGGTACTCTGTTTAAGATTTGATATCGCGTAGGGTCACAGTCACATTTTTTGTCACTTCTAATGAAAAGCAGGGCTCAGTTAGATTTTCGTTGAAAGGGGTTAATGAAGGTTATCCGGGCTATTTCCTATCAGAATATTGATTAACGGATGCCAGAAGGGAGTGTTTAGAGATTTTGGTATAAAGAAGGCATACAGTATCTTTCGTTAATAAAAGGGGCCTGTTGGGACGCTTTTCGTTCTCAGAAAAGAGATTAGAAATTCTAATCGAAATAAACGTGGAGAACGTCTCCATACGTAACAGTGAAATGTTGATTCAGAATTTGTATAACCCTTATTGAAAATAATTATGCAATAACAACTATTTCCTAGATTTATGTAAATAACTAGCTGTGATCTGTAAAGAACGGTATTTTATATATTCCTTTATATTATACTCCGGGGTTCAGTGTACAGTCGTAAAAATGTGTTGTTGCAAAATTGTTTATAATGTTAAAAATTAACGTTAAGCTTCGTTAAATAGTCGAATAGTTAATATTATTACTAATAAACTAATAGTCGATAATTTATAATATTATCTATTTGCTCAACTTATTTTCATTGTAAGGAAATATTTGGAATACATATTTGAAGTAAAACAGTAAATTATTCTGTGTATCTGGTTATCAAAATAAAAATATTTTATTTGCCGAAATTTTTCGTTCTATTAAAAGTAGTATTTTATTTGAACCACATTAAATTATACTATTTAAAATAGCATTTTAAATATTTTTTCTTGAAATTTTTCCCAGGTCTGATTCAAAAGGTAATGGGCCGCTGGATAGGGCGTCAAGAAAGATCATGTGCAAAATTTTAATCCTATATCTTAACCGGGAGGGTAGTTATGCCATAAAACGGAAAAGAGTAGTATTTCTTAATTTCTTCATTTCTAATTTCTTTTATTAGTATTAGTATTTGTATCTAGAAAACCTAGATACACATACTGTAATTAATTCAGATTTTTAGGTAGAACATTCTATTGTAAGAAATCAAAATCCTCAAAAAAGAACAGAAAATATGCAGATTACCTAAACCAGACTTTCATATGTTCTAAATCTAATATATTTAATAAGATATTATCGAAATAATTTTTTGCAACAAAACGGTCAGGAATCGATTTTGTCCAGTTAATAAACGTCTACTCTGAATCAAGGGCCGGATTAAAAAGATGAGACACGAAGTACGCCGACAAATGATAGGCAAAAACATGCCAGCGGGCGCTGGTCAAAAATCGAAGGGCGACACGTGTCCTCGGAGGCTGAATTGATACGATCAATAGGGAGAGGACAAACAAAGGGGTCCGCACCCCTGTACGTTCCGACGCGAATTAAATTCTCTTTTTGATTCACCGTGTAGTCGTCCGGAAACAAGCCGGACAAAATTAACAACGATCGAACGAACAAAATGGTGGCGGAAATGAATAGAAGACAGCCCTCGGGTGTATGAACGACGAGAAGAAAGAAGCAACGTACATACACGCTGCTCGCGTGATCACCAACGGGGGTGGGTTGGCGTAAGGAATCCTGACTATTTCGAAGAAACGGGGAATGGGCACATCGAATAATTTTAATCGATCAGCGGGAAACATGCCACGGTAAATGCGAAATTCGGAATGCATCACCTGTGACCCAGAAATCGTGATCGAGATGGATCGACAGGCAATTTTAACTTCCTGCAAAATTTTTGCATTCTTGAAATTGGAACCTGGGCTCCCGTGTGCTACTTCATTTCAAGAGTTAGCGGAAGCAATTCGTTCTACACGAAAATTGCCAAGAAGAATATTTTTTAATGGTCAATTTAATCCCTTAAACGTTCCCAAATATCGATCTGTTTAAAAATTACGTAAAATAACACTAAAACGGCGGGACCCGTTGAAACGAGTCTAAACAATGTTCTCAAATCTTCATTTGTCTAAAAAGCGCGTGAATAGACAGTGGAACTAGAGGCCTAAAGATTAAAAATTGTATAATTCACGAGCGTCGACAGACTGCGCAAACGCATTCACGGAAGATCGTTCAATAAATATATTTCAATATGTTTACGATACGTTTATCAAAACAAAACACTCGAATGGGTATTCATGCGTCTGGTACTTAAATAACGATATAAAATAAAGCAATTGAGTTGCTGAAGAACCTGCTGTCAAAACACGGAATTGATTTCTCTCACTCAGCAGCTACGCGGTGTTGACGGGAATAACACGATTTTCTCTCTGTAGAAATGTTCCAGCGTGGAATGAAAATTTGGTGTTCGTTCGTGCGTCACTGCATTCTCTTGAAAGCCACTCGAGAGCCATTCAGTCCCGGTCACATTTTCGCCGTCAAAATAAAATGCAATAATAACCACAGTAAAAGCAAACGTTTCAGGCGATGCACCTAAAAATTTCGAAAGTCCCGACCAATCGTCTTACATCGAAAGAAAATTGTAGGTGGTAATAAAAATTGATTTTGAAGTTCGATAAAGAAATATCACGTCACTAGCATGTGACCGACGTGTTAGTCCAAGTTAACGACAGAGATAAAATCGTAATACAGTGAATTCTCGATATATGTGACAGGTCTTGCCAGCGTCAAGTATCATGCAGGCCTTGGCGACATATATAGAGAAATCACTTTGTATTACAAAATACTAGAAAGAGAAAAGGGAAGATGAACAGAGATAAAATGATGTTCATTCAAAGTTAACAGACATGGGTTCACCCAGCGGCGCGCGAAATTGACAAAGCCCGCCCGGGAAACAATAGTTATGAAACTGCGAAACCGAGAGGGGCGAGTCTCGTCCACTGGGAAATTGAATGATCGCTCGTTATGCACTTTATACAAGCAACAGAGGCTGATGAGACAATTAGTCGATTCCACCGAGATCGGATTAATTGATTTGTAAGTTTGCGGACCGGCGAGAACTCTGCACAAGAAAAATTCTATCTGCATTCTATCGATGCGACTTGTCAATAAACGGACATTTTAGTTTTATTCAAGTATATAAAATCGTGATTTTACAACACTCTGGTCATTTGTTGTCCAATTTTTTCGCTGACTTGTAACTAGACTTGTAGATGACTAAAATACAGCAGTGTGCGAATTAACGCGAACATACCAATATTTTGAATGTCTTATTAGTTTTCTAAATTTGGCAACATGACTATGTCAGTGGTTGCTGTGATGACCTGTTAGGTATTGACGTGTCGTTAGTGGATAAGTCTGTGACAAATTACATAATTACATAATTATTTCATTTCCGCTAACGACGCGTCAATACCGCTCGGCAGGTCAGCGCAGACTAATTCATCAAACGTACAACAAAATGGCCGCAAGCGCTGACAAAGTCATGATGCCAACTTCATGTTGCAAGGTCCAATCAATTTACTCTGAATTTTAGAAATTTTCGAAGATCTTCTCACACTATAAATGTGCAAAGGTTCACAATTTAATTACAGTAAATTCAATACGGTCCCAAGGAACAGCAATCTCTTAATTGCGCTCGTACACAAGCTTGTAAGTACTGGCTGCTGAGGGATGAAAAGCATCGTTCATGGTCTCGCATTTTAATATCCGCGAATCGATCAGCAAGACCCTCTGTCCGGCTCTGCACGGATAGACTGCGAGTGAAATTAGCCGGCAGGCCATCAACGTGTAATAAAGTTTGTTTAATCAGTCACGATTACAGAGAAAGAGACATTGCGAACGGTAGTCGAACCGGAAACGCGCTTCAATATCCGCGGATCGAATTTTCCACATATCAGGGATGCTGAACGCACTTCATTCCGTTTCTTAATTTCCATTTCTACAAACCGATTGTAACCTCGTAATGACTATTGCCTGGGCCCGCTTTAGGGGGGGGGGGGGTGGGCGGGACAACCCGGGCACTTGCCCGGGGCGCCAAAATTTAGGGGCGCAATTTTGGCTGTAAGTTTGCAATTTGTTTTTTTGCCCGAGGCTTCGTAACCGCTGGAGCGGGCCCTGCTTTTGATCATCCCAAACTTTCATATGGAGAAATGCTAACAAATCGTTCGAATGCATGACGAACATGTAATTAATATACCGTCGATGTTTATTGGCAAATACAATTGGCTAGAACGAAATATGCGCTCACGTCGTTGCTCGTTATACTGATATTCCAGATAAGCCGTAGGCTATGGATTGACGATTCGCATTAATTTAACGGGATTAAATTCCTGTTGCAGTAAAAATCTTCCAAAAGGAGTTCGCGTTGGAACAAAATGGCGCGTGTTCTATTTAAAATCGAAGGACAAAAAATGTAATAACGACTGCCTGAGAACCTCGCTGGTTCTAAATTTTAATAAATTTTATTTTATTATTTGCCTACTAGGAATATCGCCATTTTCGTTATCCCGAGGTAACAACTTTCTCTTCCACAACCAGCTATGTAACCACACTGTCAAGCAATCGCAGTTAAATTATATCCCCGCGAACCCTCGGGAAATGGAAAACTTTCGACATCGAAGACGCGAGAAGTTCGCACAGGACACGTGCTCGGACACGAGAGATCCTAAGAGCGTGATTGCGGCTCGTTCAGCTGGAAAAGATCCTAACCGCGTTCTTATGCTCCCTAACACGGCTATCTAAAGTCACGCATAAACGCCTCCAAGATCAAGGCGGATTTATTCGTCCCTTTGTCAACCGCTTACCCGACTTTTCCTTTGACGCGTGTTGCATAATGTCCCGTGAAAATTGAGTTGTTGCGACGAGTGCCATTTCGCTTTGTTCTATGCAGTTTTTCCGATCTTAACGCAACGACCTCGTTCTCGAACCCTTCAACGAAATAGCTGATGCCCTTTGTCCCGGAAATGTACCTTCGATTTCCTCTGTGCGCGCAGACCGTCGCCAGTATAATGGCTCAAAGATAAATTGTAACAGATACGCCAATTTGGTCTTACCATCTCGTAATTGAAATAGTGGAATGACATTTCTCCCTTTCCTTGTGTTTTATTCGAATTACTCTTTCTCTTTCTCTCTTTCTCCCTCTCTCCTTCGTTAAGGGAATTCAAGTACCTCTGCTTGCTCGCCAAACTACATTGCATTTAAGAGCCAAGACTCCGCAGATTCGCGATAAGGTACAGTGACCACATTACCGACAAAAATAGGCGAAAAATGGTTTTACGTGCCTCAACTTTTCGTCCTTATATGAGAATATTTTTCGCTGGGAAAGCGCTTCTTTGAAAGAGGAAGGTTCAGTCTAGCGCGCGCTGATCGTGAGCTGACGAGATTATGCAGATATTTGGTAATATTAATATAAGCATTAGTAGTAGGCCAAAAAGTCGAGAGTAGCGCGCGCTAGATAATATCACCTGCTACAAATTGAGCTATATTTTGTCCTGATTCTCTGCGAAATAAAGCGAAAAACTTGAAGCACGTTTCCGCAGTCAGAATTCATGATATCGATAATACAGAGCAAAAAATGTGACCAGTTTAGTCACAGACTTGAGATCCGTCGGATCAATACCAAGACGGATCTGAAGTCAGTGCCTGAAGGCTGTGAACAGAAATTATACAACAGTTACCGATCTGATGACTCTGAAAAAGTCACGTGACTACCCTCGGCTCTTAATTACAATTCAATTCGCGGTAATTCGTAACCCAGTTGTGAACTGTACTGAATCCATCATTTTGTCGAAGCTGAAGTTAGTCTAGTCAACTTTACCAGTCTGGAATTGCAGATTGATGCGAAAGGAGCTCTGCAAATTTGTTTATAACATCCCAAAAAGAGAGATTCGTATATATTCAAGTTTTCCATACGAGTTAATGGATTTTAAATAACGTGTCTTCCTCAGCCATGTGCTGGTCCCCATTAGCAAGTTTAATTAAAAAATGTTCTCCGGACGCTGCTCAAGCGTCACCAGCTCAATTAACAGAACGGTCGAACGGAAGGAAAAAGCCCGACTGCGACAAATAATTCAGCCATCCTGATGCGCCCGAGCACTATAAATATTCGCCGAACTACGCGCTTCGGGAAGAAGACGCGGGAAATACGGCAATTTCCGTCGACGTATTTTCAGCGAACAAAGACCACCTAACCTAACCTAAAGTCCACCTAACTGCACCGGACCAATACACCGATTCGTTCCCATCAAAAAGAGGAGAAACGAAGAAGAAAATTATCGAATTATTATTATCAGTGCTGTTGCAGATACGTAGGTGCACGCATTCACAATTTGAACGACGCGTGAAGTGCTCGAAAGTCGTTCAGTGTAAATCCAATTTTCTTATTTTAATTTTTATAATTCTGGGATTGTTAATATTACATATATTCTTCCGAACGTTTATGCACACATCTTTTGACATCGTCGATTTAGAAAAATTAAAGGAACTGTTGCTCAGTGATTTTTATGCAAAATAAAAATTTTCAAGCCTTGGAAGCTACATTGACATTTATTTCTTTTCTCAGTGTTCGAGCAATCAGCTGTTCGGTGCCGCTGTGCATCGGCACGCACACACAGCAAATTAGCGACTGCCGAACTTTGTTTGTATTGAGGACTCGGCCGTCGTCGCGGTTCGTCTCCCTCTCACCACGCACACTTCGGGTGGCAAGGGTAGTTCATCATGTTCGTTTAAGATGGCTTTCGTTACAAACCGCCCACTCGAATGTCCGGCGGCAACGCGCCCCGGGGAAATACGAAACTCCGATGAAATAGAGGAACTGCCGACGACAGTTTACCGTGTACGTAGCTAACCGGAACGGTGCTCACCCCATTATAACTGAAAATAACAGCGGTCTTGAGCCCTTTTCCTCACTCTACCGAGTTACCCCCTCCTCGCCGGGTCGTCGACACCCCTCAATGCTACCCTTCGGCTGACATTGAGGGCCAGAGTACCTTCTTTGGGTTCAGCTTCACCCATGATGTGCAAAATTAAAAAATGTGACAACAAATTTTCTCCGCGGTTGACATAAATTTTTCAAAAAAATTGTTTACATCAGCTAAGAAACTAATTTAAAGTCTCGAAAAAATTGAAGCCCAATGAGTGTTATCGTCTTTTCGAAAGTGTCCGATTACTGCCGTTTCCTGCCCAATTCGAACAACCTAGTGTCCGTAAATATAAAATAACACAGTTTTCGTAAGCTAATGATTTTACCATTGGTTATCACTCATTCCCAAATTTTGGGATCACTGTACTAAAGCCCTTGGGAAACAGAAATTCTCGAATCAAGACACTTCCATTTTTCCACATCTGCCATAAGCTAATGATTTTTCTTTTCACTGTTATTCGTCCCGAAACTTTGAGCTCACTATACCGACCCTTAGGCAGACCTTGAAAAATTTTAGTTAAAAGAAGAAATAGCTATTCGAAATAATTTATTTCCCACCTTTATTTCCATATTGCTGTTTGCAAATAAAAATAGTATTGATTCATTTGATACATTAGCAATTTCAAGTATTATATTATTTCAATATTTATATTTCTTTATTTCAAATATGTCAAAAGAGGGTCGGTATAAAGTATACTCAAACGCGACAATCTGGGCACCAGATATAATTTTGAAAAATAACTTCACAATTATCTCAAACAATTATAAAATAAACTAATTATGTTATTGAACACGTATGGGAAATGTGTATGGGAGGGGATGACGGAAGAGGATGGCAGGGGTTGTTGCGGGAAGTGCTCGGGGGCCGAGGGGGAAGGGGAGGAATGGTTGAGGAAGGTGGACGAATGGTGGGAGAATATGAGTGGGCGATGGGATCGATGAGGTTAGGGAAGGGGGCGGAGGTGTGGGTGAGTGTGTGAGAGAGAGAGAAAAGACAGGTATGCTGTGTATCATTATTTTTTCTGTGATAAGCTTTTGATATTTAATTGTTGTTTTTTGTTGCATAATGTAACTTATTGTAGGTTAAGTTATTGTATTTCTGGCGTTGGTTATTTTATTTTTATATTGTTACTTTTATCCTATTTTATGGAAAGTCGACAAGATATCTCTCTCTCTCTCTCTCTCTCTCTCTCTCTCTCTCTCGCTTGTGTATAAAGCTGTGTGCAGACAGAGGGTAACTTTTTCCCGTTAATTTTGTGCTGCCTCACCTTATCTGGCGATACTGACAAGGGATCATATTCAGATGTGAAAATCCCATTTTGATGAGACTTATGGGAGCTTATAGTTCTTTGAAAGAAATTTGACACGTGCTTTTTTATCAGCAACCATCCACTCGGGCGTTAAAACCATATTTTTTGGGATATCTCGGAAACCAGACGTCGAAAAAATTTGAATTTTTTTTTAAATTGTGTGTTTTTCAATGGGAAATGTAGTCGCGCAAGAAAATTTTAACAAAAGCTTTTTGTTTAAACAATATATTAAAAATTTGATTTTTTTTCAGTTTCCCTTATTTATTGTTAGTTCATTTTAATGTAAACTTGGGTGTGTGATCTTTGATCCAAAATAGGGGGTACATGTTTCAGGATTTTTTTTTGCCATTTAACAATAATTATGCATAATGGAAGATATTCTTGCGCCTGGCGTGCGTAGGAAGGAATTCTGGCAGGTTTTATCGAAATATAAGCATTTAGTATAAACCTGTATAGTATTTTAAACAATACCACTGGGTTATGTGTCGTTTATTATTTTATTAGTAGCGAAAGAAGGTGGCGCAGGTAGCAGCGTGACGCGGTGCTAATTATAATTACGGCGCGCCGCAAAAAAATCAAATTTTTAATATATTGTTTAAACAACAAACTTTTGTTAAAATTTTCTTGCGCGACTACATTTCCCATTGAAAAACACACAATTTAAAAAAAATTCAAATTTTTTCGACCTCTGGTTTCCGAGATATCTCCAAAAATATGGTTTTGACCGCCAACTTTGAGGGCTGTTTTCACCCCTTCAAAGTGGATGGTTGCCGATAAAAAAAAACAAGTGTGAAATATTTTTCAAAGAACTATAAGCTCCCACAAGTTTCATCAAAATCGGATTTCGCATCTGATTATGTTCCCTTGTGAGTATGAAAGGGACGAGGAGTTCTAGCAATAAATGACGGTCGACGAAGCGAGGTTCTACTGTAATTATTTCTCTTTCTATCGATATTTTACCGACCGTATATGACACCACATTTTAAAAAAGGACATCTTAAACAATATCATATGATGAAGTCTATTGCCAATACAACCGCTGGTAACCAATGCGTTAACTATTTCTCTCCCATCATCATGTTTTCTATCATCCTACCAATGAGTCACAGATTAAATAGGAGTCGCGAGTGACCGACGAGGAATAAGTCGTAGCCAGAAGAGAACAAAAACACGAGGGGTCAACCGTATGGCGATCAGACGTATTAAAAACGCCGTAAGCAATTCTCCCCCTAAATTCTCTTCCCTTGGCGCGGTTCTCATCTCTGACGTTCGCAGGGCTGGGAAGAAAGGATGTCACGTGCATACAGTTTCGCTGTGGAAGGGACGATACGTACTTTCGCACGAATTATGAAAAGGTACACCACAAGTGGGTAGCGATATTGTTACCACCGGGATGCTTCTGTTCTCACTGAAGAAAAGGGTAGTATTTGCTGAGAGCACGTGGGTGGTACACACCGCGACATACATTCTGTGTAAGACTCTAGCAAACCGCGCGTGCCTGTGTTGCACGAAAAAATTTGCCCTTTCCGGAGGCGATGCTTTATTTCCAGAGAAACTGTTTGTCCCTGAGCCTCGTGGCTGGAAAAATTATGATAGCGGAACTGGCAAAAGTGGAGCTAACACCTCTCCTCACCTGTGAAGAAATGTGGAAAATACAAAGCAGGCACTGTTGCTTAACGTTTCTTCGTAAAAACGGATTTATATTATTATTTATTACCTAATTCTACGATTGCACGTTGCAGCAGCCAAGCGATGGAGGCAGAAATCGCAGCCGGTAGAAATAAAATAAAATTAATCCGCATATTAGGAGGTAACGATTTTCGATATTTCATGGCCGATTAAATGATTAGTGATCGAGCCGTGGGTCCTGTAACTTCTTACTCTGACACAACAGCGAAGAGAAGTGAGGGTTAGGCCGACATAAACGTGAATGCTGTCAGTAGAACCGGGGTAATGTAGAACAGAAAAGGAGAGAACGTCCCTGGTAAACACAGAATAACAAGCCGACTCTTTCCTTGTGCCGCTGAAAACGTACTAATGAAATTATTCGCCACGCCTAACACTGATTACTGCCGCGTTCCCGGTGACCAATCAATAAATTCGTGGAATTTGAAAGTTTTCTGTAACAGCGCATGGAGAGTGTCGAATTACAAAAATTATATTTTAAAAGATTATTCATCCTAGACTAAACGAACAATGATTAACAAGACTGCAGATTTTATAGATTCCTGTTAAGAATGAATGGATCATAAGTAAAACAGTATAGAGGCATTTAGAAAATCTAAAAATGTTTAAATGATTCAAAAGGGAAATAAATTTGGTTTGTGTATTTTCCAATGAACGCAGGCGATATTTATTTCGCATTAAAGTTCGCAATCTAGTGATTGATCTTTCACCCGAGCGACTCGATGGCTCTTCTCTCTATTTGAACGTGTAATCCGTTATATTTTTCGATTTCAATAAGCGCGGATTACGTCCCGTCAACACGAAAAAGCTCATCCATACGACTATACACGAAACGCAATGAAATAAATGCGTCATTTCTGGCGAACGCGATTGTTAATTTTTTTCCAATCTCGTGAAATCCCATGGTTATTTGCGGCCATTTTGTCGACAGACATCTTGTTACCTTGTGTGTTGTATTTAGCCCTTCCACACGCACTAGACCGGGACAAGGATATGCAAAATGGCCTTAATGAGGGGAAAATACCCCGTCACCCGCAGATACGGAGAAAGTTTCTTTCCCGCACTCAACATCCGCTACATGTCTATACAATCGTGCCTCACGAACGCTGTCCGCTTGAAATATCTTTTAACGATTCGCAAAAACAGTGAGGACAAGAATTGTTGGATTTAAAGGCATAATATGGTATAGGATGTAAAAATATGAAAATATGAAATATAAAAATGTAGAGATAGATTTTGTTTTATTTTTTTTTATATGAAATCCGAAGAGATTCATAAATAAGGCTTATAACTTCTGCATCCATTTAACTACAATCTTATTTCTCCTGTCGATTTCTGTTTTGACGCTCACATTTGGATATTATCTAATTACTTAAAAAATTGATGTCTCAAAATTTTACATATATATTTGAAATCTGGTTACAGTGAATCCGCTTTATATGCCAAAAGTTCGGGTCTTGTCGTGCTCGGGGCACTATTCTTTGATGCAGTGCCGAACGTAGAAAAGGACAGCGATATTCACCGCCATTTACAGTTCGCCGCAGTCCAAATATATGATTCCGATGATATTTACTTGTGTAATGAACGATTGAAGTTCCGGAAGCCAAAAAAAGACAGCATATGGGATAGAAAAAGACGCGGAGAGTCGAAGCGTTTGGGAAAGATGAAAGAAAGACTGGCCTTTAAACCAAAACTTAAAGTTTTTTATTATTAACTTTTTTTTACGGGACTTTCACCAATATATTTGTTGAATTTTTCTGATTATAATGATACCAAACACGATACAATTGGGATCATATTTACACTAACTTTCCGTTAATATAATTGTAATGGGAAGTAACTTTCATCGTTCATTACACAAGTAAATATCATCGGAATCATATCATATTTGGTTTCATTTTAATCAGAAAAATGCCGCGAATGTGTTGGTGAAAGTCTCGTGAAAAAGTAATGAAGAATAAAGAAGTTTTCTTATTGGATTAGTAGTGGTCTTCTGGTCTCACACCGATACACCCGACCCGTGTTATGTACACTCCGCGACAAAAAGATAGCACATTATACAGATAAATGGTATTCAGCTTTTCAAGTAGTATATTGCATTGTTTGTGACCTGTATACTGCGTAATAAGAATAACCAATTGCTTCAATATGTTTTAACGCATTTATTACGTGAAGAAAGAACTTTATTGGAGAATGTGTAACATTAAACGAAAAATCGGTCCGTCAAAATGATAGCACAAATTTCTTAAAATAACTAAAATATAAGAATATGTATAAAAAAAATAATGTTTCAATATTTCGTAACTCCGCCTTTTGTTTGTATAACTGCCACTAAACGTTGTGGCATAGATTTATATAATTTTTTAACAAATTTCCTGTTTAACGCTGCCCAGTTTTGTTCAATGCAGGTTCTTATTCGTCAAGGGTTCGAAATTGTCTTCCACCGGCATATACTCATCTGGCTAAATAAGCCCAGCAATTTTCCATAATATTTCAATCTAGAGACCTGGCTGGCCATTCCAAGATTTTAATATTTTTCTGCGTAAAATATTCTTTTGCCAAGCTGACGCAGAAATAACGGCGGTGGGCGGAGATAACACCCACCACCGCCATTGGCTGTGGAGGAGGGTGGGTGTAATTACCCCACCATCTCGGGGGTAGTTAAAAAGTTTTTCTTGTTAATTTTAAAGTTTCTCTTGTTAATAACTTTATATAAAGAACTGTTGCTCCATGAAATATATTGCCATAGCATGACTTAATAAGAAACTGATCCAATAGAATCGATACCCTCCTTCACTAAATGGCCAGGGCTGATACCGTTCGTGAGCAAGCAGAAAGGCACTCGAAGGTGTTTCCTAGAATCGTCTTGAACAAATAGAGAGTGAAAGAGAGATGCGGGTGGATCAATGTCAATCAAACTGGATCTCATGGGCCAACAGGTTCTTCAAAGTGTTTTTATTTGTCAGGAGAAAGGGGAAAACATTGAACGAGGCGTAAGGTAAGATGTCGCGTCGTGTCGGCTTTCCCTGGACGGTGCCGAATCTTGTTGGAATACTTGAAATTCCAGTCACGTGTCATGTATCGTTAAGGAGTTGTTGCGCAAATATAGTGCTGAACGTCGGCGTAGATCCAGACATAATCGTAGCGTGTTGTGGAGTATTTGTCTCGAAAAGTTCTCCAAAATACGATATCTATTCTATTTTGTTATTTTATTATGTATTATTTTTTAAGAATTTCTGTTAGGTTAATGATAGTCAATTAATAACACTATCCAACACCAACATTATTTTGCAATACCTGTTGGGTGATTCTTATACACTTTGTCATTCTAAAACCATATCCGAAAGCAGGATTGCTCTATCACGCAACGTTTTCGAAAAATATTGGTTTTTGTAAAAATGCATGATTTTGATAAATAATGACGAGTGTTACGCAAAAACTAAACACGCGAGAAGGTTCAAGTTTCAGTCAAGAGATAGAGGGGACTCTCCTCTGCATATTTATATAGCCAATTATATTTTTATGTACTTCCTGTTCGGGCTCAACCGTCAGCTGACCGAAACGACCTCCACGATCCCCAAACAAGCTAGCGAGCCCGCCAACGGAGACCGCACCGGGTGAATTCCAACCGAGGTCGCCCCACTCTTGACGCAAGGCTGCGGATCCCGCTCTTACGCTTTACTCCCGGCGGGGATTCTCATTAACCGTGAACACTGGAGTCTTAAATTTAATAAAAAAGTCGTAAATTTCAAGCGTGGGTTGATGGATCCTTGCTGTGCATGCAAGGAAAATTGGTTTCCATGGACCTGTTTGCCGTGCACGCACAATAGAGTTACGCCAACGTTCTGAGCTCAGCGTTGCGTCGCCGCGCGACATCGCTCTGTTGCAGTCACACTCAATACGCTCGTTTGCTGTCTTCGTTGAGCGATTCGGCCAATCGCGGAAGACGTGTAGCGCGTAGTGGGAGTACCACGTAGTACCAACGAGTTTCTCGTGCCAACTCTTCTCGTTTCTTGTCTTTGCTTACTATGCTTAAAAGGGGGCCGGCAGGGTTTGAAATCCATATGCTTATGCATGGGTCAAAACCTTTTCAAACTATCGCTTCAATATTGCAATGAGCAGTTTAAAAGTGGTCACTTGTGTTTCCTAAAAGTCCAATTTATGTCTGTATAGAGCCCAAATTTCGAATTTCTACCTCATCGGGGAGTAATTAACAATATTCGGCAGAAAATTCGAATTCTGAAGCAAGTATGACGTCACAAGATGGCTGCCGCTGAGAGATTCTCTTAATTTCGCGAGATTTAGTGTTCGTATCGAAAAAAGGGCTCTATACAGACATAGCGAAGACATGTACAAACACGGTGGTATGCATTTTTAATTGGTTACTTACTTATTTAAGACGTAAAATGTCTAGAAAAAAGGCACAGGATAACATAGCGTGACAGTCAAGGCCAAATGCCTGCTGGCCCCCTTAAGGCGGTGGGCACGGCTCAAGATTGTGTGAGTGCATCCCCTCCCTAGTTCCGCACACGTACCCGAGATTTGCAAGGGTACGGGAGGCCCGCTCTCATTTGTTAACAATGCAAAAATAGTACTGTTCTGTAGTCAAAATCGCTAGATAAAAGTTCAATCTAGGGTGAAAAGGTCCTCAGAAGTCGTACTTTTGCGTTTTTTAGCCGTAATTTGCAATATTCAGCAGCATACTGCTTAATCGAGTGACATTATCGTAAATATCGAGAGATTCAGAGCTCGTATGGAGTTCGTTGGACCTTTCCACCCTAGCGGGAACATATAGGAACTCAATGCCACGCCGATCACGTTGTATGCTTACGTATTAAACAAATGAAAGCGGGCCCCCAGAAAAATAAGATCATTGAGTATTTCATCAAAATATAGTTCCGACATTTTTCGCTACGAGCGCTGTACTATGTTCCCGATCTGTCTCATCGTCAGTAGTCACTGTATCGGTAAAACAGAGGCCTATAGGAGCATGCGCGGCGCGAAAGCGTGGATGGCGTGTACGTGTGCCGACGGCGATCGCAAGGGTCCGGGATGCCTGGAAATATTTCCCAATAATGCAGCGACGGGACTTTTCCATAGTGAAAAGAGTTAGATAAAGGTTCAATCTAGGGTGAAAAGGTCCTCAGAAGTCCTACTTTTGCGTCATCGAGAAATGATTAGCTATATTCGGCAGCATGTTGTCCGCCAGAGAGGCCTGTAGGAGCATGAGCGGCGCGACAACGTGGATGGCGCTGTCGTAGCTTCGTTCGAATAGCCGTGCCGTGGTACACTCACACACACCGCCTGATCAGCGTGTACGTGTGCCGACGGCGATCGCAAGGGTCAGGGATGCCTGGAAATATTGCCCAATAATGCAGTCACGGGACTTGTCAATGGTGAAAAGAGCTAGATGAAAGTTCTATCTAGGGTGGAAAGGTCCTCAGAAGTCGTACTTTTGCATCATCGAGAAACGGTTAGCAATATTCGGCAGCACGTCGTTTCTCAGGGAGGCTATGGAAACTGACATGGCGACACACTCACACACCGCCTGGTCGGCGTGTACGTGTGCGACGGCGATCGCAAGGGTCCGGGATGCCTGGAAATATTTCCCAATAATGCAGAGACGGGACTTTTCCATAGTGAAAAGAGCTAGATAAAGGTTCAATCTAGGGTGGAAAGGTCCTCAGAAGTCCTACTTTTGCGTCATCGAGAAATGATTAGCTATATTCGGCAGCATGTTGTCCGCCAGAGAGGCCTGTAGGAGCATGAGCGGCGCGTCAACATGGATGGCGCTGTCGTAGCTTCGTTCGAATAGCCGTGCCGTGGCACACTCACACACCGCCTGGTCGGCGTGTACGTGTGCCGACGGCGATCGCAAGGGTCAGGGATGCCTGGAAATATTTCCCAATAATGCAGTCACGGGACTTGTCAATGGTGAAAAGAGCTAGATGAAAGTTCTATCTAGGGTGGAAAGGTCCTCAGAAGTCGTACTTTTGCATCATTGAGAAACGGTTAGCAATATTCGGCAGCACGTCGTTTCTCAGGGAGGCTATGGGAACTGACATGGCGGCACACTCACACACCGCCTGGTCGGCGTGTACGTGTGCCGACGGCGATCGCAAGGGTCCGGGATGCCTGGAAATATTTCCCAATAATGCAGAGACGGGACTTTTCCATAGTGAAAAGAGCTAGATAAAGGTTCAATCTAGGGTGAAAAGGTCCTCAGAAGTCCTACTTTTGCGTCATCGAGAAATGATTAGCTATATTCGGCAGCATGTTGTCCGCCAGAGAGGCCTGTAGGAGCATGAGCGGCGCGACAACGTGGATGGCGCTGTCGTAGCTTCGTTCGAATAGCCGTGCCGTGGTACACTCACACACACCGCCTGATCAGCGTGTACGTGTGCCGACGGCGATCGCAAGGGTCAGGGATGCCTGGAAATATTTCCCAATAATGCAGTCACGGGACTTGTCAATGGTGAAAAGAGCTAGATGAAAGTTCTATCTAGGGTGGAAAGGTCCTCAGAAGTCGTACTTTTGCATCATTGAGAAACGGTTAGCAATATTCGGCAGCACGTCGTTTCTCAGGGAGGCTATGGGAACTGACATGGCGGCACACTCACACACCGCCTGGTCGGCGTGTACGTGTGCCGACGGCGATCGCAAGGGTCCGGGATGCCTGGAAATATTTCCCAATAATGCAGAGACGGGACTTTTCCATAGTGAAAAGAGCTAGATAAAGGTTCAATCTAGGGTGAAAAGGTCCTCAGAAGTCCTACTTTTGCGTCATCGAGAAATGATTAGCTATATTCGGCAGCATGTTGTCCGCCAGAGAGGCCTGTAGGAGCATGAGCGGCGCGTCAACGTGGATGGCGCTGTCGTAGCTTCGTTCGAATAGCCGTGCGGCGGCACACTCACACACCGCCTGATCAGCGTGTACGTGTGCCGACGGCGATCGCAAGGGTCAGGGATGCCTGGAAATATTTCCCAATAATGCAGTCACGGGACTTGTCAATGGTGAAAAGAGCTAGATGAAAGTTCTATCTAGGGTGGAAAGGTCCTCAGAAGTCGTACTTTTGCATCATCGAGAAATGGTTAGCAATATTCGGCAGCACGTCGTTTCTCAGGGAAGCTATGGGAACTGACATGGCGGCACACTCACACACCGCCTGGTCGGCGTGTACGTGTGCCGACGGCGATCGCAAGGGTCTAGGATGCCACTAACCATTTCCCAATAATGCAGAGACGGGACTTTTTCATAGTGAAAAGCGCTTTAGCCAATTAGCATCTTGGAAGGTTGGATAATACAAGGATGTGAATTTTCAGTAATGGCACTAGATAAAAAGATCAACCTGACATGCTGAATCCCTCAAAAATCCCTAAAAATTATTGTTCGCGAAATGTAACAAATAGTTGGGCAAACTATATTTATCAATTGATTTTTTCTAGTTTTTATCTCCAGATAAAAATGAATATATTCTAAATATTTTCTGTAAAAATTTGATTTCAATATCTCTAATGGTTTGAAAGCAACCTGTTGCGAATTAGTATCTTGCGTCGATGGCCCGCTCCATAACATTGACACTGGAGGGTGTCATAAATTAGCCCTCCCACGACACTGTCTCGCCGAAGACGAAAGAACTTTCCTGTAACCTCAGTGCAAAACACAGTCATTCTCTAAAGTCTGAAACATTGCCGCTTCGCACGAATGTACGATTGCCTAGTAAATATGATCCAAATTATATCATGTTTGGTGTCAATTTTATCAGGAAAATTACACGAATGTGTTGAGAGAAGTTTCATGAATATATTATGAAAAACAAAAGAATTGGGACATTGCATTAGTATTGTTTCACCGATATACCTGACCCCGCATAATGTTACACTCTTCGGCGGTCTAGCTTCTAGCCCCTTCGAAGGGTAGACACTTGGGCGCGTCATAAATTGGCCCTTCTCCGATAGTGTCCAGCCAAAGACGAAAGAGCTGGCATGCAGCCTCGGTGCGAAACACAGTCATTCTCTGAAATCTGCAACATCGTCGCTCCGAACAAATGTACGAATGCGTAGTAAATATGATACAAATTATACCATGTTTGGTATCATTTTTATCAGAAACATTCCACGAATGTGTTGAGAGAGGTTTCAGGAAAAAATAAGGAAAAACAAAAAAAAATGATGACATTGCATTAGTATTGTCTCACCGATGTACCTGACCCATGTTACACCCAACGACCGGCACACCGAACGGCCAGGCCGACTACGCTTGCAATGTTCCGCATTTTATATGGATTTCTGTATGCATTGTCTGGCCGGCCTGACGGTACGCGGGGTCCGAGAGTTTCTGCGTTTTTATGAAATACATAATGGTAATAACGGTACTTCATTCATAACTTATAACGTAACTTTTAATATACTTGGTTTTTTTTATAATTACAGTAGGTATATTTAGCAAACATGTGCATAATCTTTATTTGCATTAAATTTTGTATTAAATTAAATTAAATTAAATTAAATTAAATTAAATTAAATTAAATTAAATATTTCTGGAATTCCGACGAATTTGTTTCGAATGAAGTTGCATACGTATCGATAATATCATTAAAATATCCTCACGAAGTTACCGCACTCCTCAAAAAATTGTCATACTTTACCTTCTTGTCATACCTTCTAGGCGTATGTAACTTCGTAAGTATATTTTAATGATATTATCAATACGCAGAGTTGGGCAAAATAGTTATCGAAATAAAAATTTCGAATAACGAATGAAAGATAAAAAAATTTGTATTAAAATTTGAAAGTTAAAATTACAATCTCATTAAAGACGGTCCAAATGCTCTAGATAAGCTCTAGAAGTCATTCGTATTAACAATATTGTTCTGATTAAAAACATAAAAGCATAAAAAAATAAAAGCATGTATTAATAAATAGATTAAAAACATGAAGCATCATTTGGACTGTCTTTAATGAGATTGTAATTTTTATCGTAACATTACGTATCGGTGAAACTTGTCCTAATCCCACAGGCATTCTGTGCCCCTTAGCTCTTTTATCTGGGGTTATATTGGGAGGGCTAGTTTCTGACACCCTCAAGCGTGTACCTGTCGAAAGACCCAGAAGCTAGACCGCCGAAGGGTGTAACATTGTGCAAGGTCAGGTATATCGGTAAGACAATCCCGATGGAATGACATAATCTTTTTTGTTTTCCATTATTTTTTCATGAAACCTCTCTCAACACATTTGTGGAATGTTTCTGATAAAAATGACACCAAACATGGTATAATTTGTATCATATTTACTACGCATTCGTACATTTGTTCGAAGCGACGATGTTTCAGATTTCAGAGAATGACTGTGTTTCGCACCGAGGCTGCATACCAGCTCTTTCGTCTTCGGCAGGACACTATCGGAGAACGGGTAATTTATGACGCCCCCAAGTGTCTACCTTTCAAAGGGGCCAGAAGCTAGACCGCCGAAGAGTGTAACATTATGCGGGGTCAGGTATATCGGTGAGACAATACTAATGCAATGTCCCAATTCTTTTGTTTTTCATAATATATTCATGAAACTTCTCTCAACACATTCGCGTCATTTTCCTGATAAAATTGACACCAAACATGATATAATTTGGATCATATTTACTAGGCAATCGTACATTCGTGCGAAGCGGTGATGTTTCAGACTTTAGAGAATGACTGTGTTTTGCACCGAGGTTACAGGAAAGTTCTTTCGTCTTCGGCGGGACAGTGTCGTGGGAGGGCTAATTTATGACACCCTCCAGTGTCAATGTCACGGCACGGAGTTATAGAAAGCAAATTTTTACTGAAAATATTTAGAATGCGTTCACTTGTATCTAGAGATAAAAACTAGAAAAGAATCATTTATTTAAATATAGTTTGTCAAACCATTTGTTACATTTCGCAAACAATAATTTTTACGGATTTTCGAGGGATTCAGCATGTTAGGTTGATCCTTTTATCTAGTGCGAATCATTACTGAAAATTCACATCCCTGTATTATAGAGAAATGGGTTGCGGAATTCCAGACCCTTCCAGCCCTCGTAGGCACACGTACACGCCGACCAGGCGGTGTGTGAGTGCGCCGCCATGTCAGTTCCCATAGCCTCCCTGAGAAACGACGTGCTGCCGAATATTGCTAACCATTTCTCGATGATGCAAAAGTACGACTTCTGAGGACCTTTCCACCCTAGATAGAACTTTCATCTAGCTCTTTTCACCATTGACAAGTCCCGTGACTGCATTATTGGGAAATATTTCCAGGCATCCCTGACCCTTGCGATCGCCGTCGTCACACGTACACGCCGACCAGGCGGTGTGTGAGTGTGCCACGGCACGGCTATTCGAACGAAGCTACGACAGCGCCATCCATGTTGACGCGCCGCTCATGCTCCTACAGGCCTCTCTGGCGGACAACATGCTGCCGAATATAGCTAATCATTTCTCGATGACGCAAAAGTAGGACTTCTGAGGACCTTTCCACCCTAGATTGAACCTTTATCTAGCTCTTTTCACTATGGAAAAGTCCCGTCTCTGCATTATTGGGAAATATTTCCAGGCATCCCGGACCCTTGCGATCGCCGTCGCACACGTACACGCCGACCAGGCGGTGTGTGAGTGTGCCGCCATGTCAGTTTCCATAGCCTCCCTGAGAAACGACGTGCTGCCGAATATTGCTAACCGTTTCTCGATGATGCAAAAGTACGACTTCTGAGGACCTTTCCACCCTAGATAGAACTTTCATCTAGCTCTTTTCACCATTGACAAGTCCCGTGACTGCATTATTGGGCAATATTTCCAGGCATCCCTGACCCTTGCGATCGCCGTCGGCACACGTACACGCTGATCAGGCGGTGTGTGTGAGTGTACCACGGCACGGCTATTCGAACGAAGCTACGACAGCGCCATCCACGTTGTCGCGCCGCTCATGCTCCTACAGGCCTCTCTGGCGGACAACATGCTGCCGAATATAGCTAATCATTTCTCGATGACGCAAAAGTAGGACTTCTGAGGACCTTTTCACCCTAGATTGAACCTTTATCTAACTCTTTTCACTATGGAAAAGTCCCGTCGCTGCATTATTGGGAAATATTTCCAGGCATCCCGGACCCTTGCGATCGCCGTCGGCACACGTACACGCCATCCACGCTTTCGCGCCGCGCATGCTCCTATAGGCCTCTGTTTTACCGATACAGTGACTACTGACGATGAGACAGATCGGGAACATAGTACAGCGCTCGTAGCGAAAAATGTCGGAACTATATTTTGATGAAATACTCAATGATCTTATTTTTCTGGGGGCCCGCTTTCATTTGTTTAATACGTAAGCATACAACGTGATCGGCGTGGCATTGAGTTCCTATATGTTCCCGCTAGGGTAGAAAGGTCCAACGAACTCCATACGAGCTCTGAATCTCTCGATATTTACGATAATGTCACTCGATTAAGCAGTATGCTGCTGAATATTGCAAATTACGGCTAAAAAACGCAAAAGTACGACTTCTGAGGACCTTTTCACCCTAGATTGAACTTTTATCTAGCGATTTTGACTACAGAACAGTACTATTTTTGCATTGTTAACAAATGAGAGCGGGCCTCCCGTACCCTTGCAAATCTCGGGTACGTGTGCGGAACTAGGGAGGGGATGCACTCACACAATCTTGAGCCGTGCCCACCGCCTTAAGGCAAGGAGTGGGAATCGAGGGACACGATGACCTACTGCCGAGCGTCGCACAGTGGGCCATTTGGACGAAATCGGATTCAAAATCAAGGAACTTTCGATAGGAATGAGGTAGAGCGATGAAATTTTTTTAAAATGAAAGCTGAAACTTAGTAGAATATGGGAAAAATAGAGAGATTGTGGTCCGACCGTTTTTTAACCTCGAGAAAATTCGTTAAACGCGCACAAATTCAAGAAAATGTTAGTTTTTTCAATACCACGCCCGGAAAAAAATTTTTTCTAACATGCTACACATCATTTCCCATAGATTTTTTCACACTGATTTCAAATCTGGTCTCAAAATTTGTCTTCGATCTCAGGATTTTGTAAAAAATAGATTTTTGTGACAAAAACTAATGAAGTCATTTTTTCGTTGAAATGATTGGATGGTAATAATCTCCCTATTTTTCCCATATTCTACAACGTTTCAGCTTTCATTTAAAAAAAAATTTCATCGCTCTACCTCATTTCTATCGAAAGTTCTTTGATTTTGAATCCGATTTCGTCCAAATTGCCCACTGTGCGTCGTCGCGCCGTTTAGGGTGAGGTGTTTAGCGGGATATTATGAGTGCGGGAAGGTACGTGTGATGGTAAAGTGGATTGGTAACTTAACTATCGGATTGTTCTTATGTCCTGTTGTGTTTGTGTTACATTAAATGTGTACTTAGAGCTACGCAAACATAAGGCCGAATAAATAATTTTATTTATTTATCACCGACAAAGATTTTGAGACAGTGAGGTTTTTTAAAGGACTTTTAGGGCTATTTTTAATGAATCAACCTGGATCTTGGCCTACCAACCTCTCTCGTTTGGTGGATATTGAAGTAAGTAGAACAGAGTACGATTAATCCGGCGTCTGGGAAACAGGCGTTTATGAAACTTTACGGTCTATAGTATTAACTCTCGAACTTACCGCGGAGAGTTCCGCGAAGTCTTCTGGCTTCTTAAATTATTTTACGCTCAAAACTTAACACAGAAGGAGTTAATAGGAAATATTGTTTCCTTTACATCGTTACAGTAGTTAAAGCAAGTATTGCGAAGGGGTTGTTGGTGTGAAACAGTTTCCTACCTTCCATAATTTATTTTCGATTCATTATTAATTCGGAACACGTCCGTCAAAAATAATTAAATACATTAATATAGTTATCTATAATTTAAAAAAAACGTTCCTTTTTTCAGTTTTTTGTTATTAGATAATGTATATCATTTTACTTACATATAGTATTAATGTTTGTTTAATGAGTCCCATTAGATAATTGTCGTTATTTTTTCCTTTATTCCTTATATTCATGTTTGGAATTTGAAAAATTTGTAACGCAGAAGTTATTTCTGTTCAGATATTATAAATTTATAAATAATAAATTCCTTCTGTTTGAAACCTTCGAATGGATTGTTCAACGTCTTATTACTTATTACATTATTATTTTTTAATTTTTAATTATAATTTGATTACATCGTAATTCGTAATTGATGTAATTTAATTACAAAGTATTTTGTAATTGTACTCCATTGCAATTCGAAGATCTGAATTATAAATTACAATATAATTTAATTACAATGTAATTCAATTACTTTGTAATTATAATTCCTGGAATAATTCAATTGTAATTCAGCATAACTCTGTATGTAGGTCTCTGTATTACGACTGCACCGGCGAGTGCAATACAGCGCATATGAAGAACTGTTAAAAAAACGATTGCAGTCGAAGGTCGCAATTGCACCGGCGAGTGCAATACAGCGCATATGAAGAACTGTTCAAAAAGCGATTGCAGTCGAAGGTCGCAATTGCACCGGCGGGTGCAATACAGCGCATATGAAGAGCTGTTTTATGGCCTATTGCGACTGTACCGGCGAGTAACAACCGGGGGAATAACGTTCGAAGCTCAATTACGACTATTAAGATACTATAACAATACTGTTCCTCATTCTTTGCCCGTAGTAAGTTCTGAAATAAAAGGAAGGAAATGATTGCGAAAATATCTTCTTTAACCCTCCGGGTGCTGTGCCGCAGTCATTTTTGACCCGCTCGTTTCACCACCACTTTCACTGCTTCCGCGACGGAAACGCTTGCGTACGTCACTATACCTATTATCTCAAAGCAGCCTTTTTTTGTCCTCTGGGGACCAAAACCTTACGGATAGCTTAGTTTCTTACGATACTCTGCTAAGGGAGGTCGTGTGCGACAAGACGCAAATCGATATTGTATATTGATAAGTTTTCATGTTTCTGGTATCTATTGTTGAATGTTTTTATTTATCTGTTTGTTATATGTCCATACAATCTACAAACGAGCCAACATGTAATACATACAATAGAAATATTGAATTAATATTATTTTTTCGTAAATCACAATGCTGTTATATAATACTATTGTCACGTCCCGCGTAGCGTCGCGTCCCACAGTGGTCCAGGTCGAGGAATTAACGAGAGAGAGAGAGAGAGAGAGAGAGAGAGAGAGAGAGAGAGAGAGAGAGAGAGAGAGAGAGAGACGTGAGCGAATGCGTTAAGTATCGAGTTATTAAGAGAGTGATTTACCCTTTGCAGTCGGCGCTATTTTCATTCTAAAACTAAATTTTTCTTCCGTCTTGGAATATTTTCATTTTATTCATACGAAACTAATCCGATTACCACATATAATAATTAAATGTTTAGTAATCTATTAAATAGAAATTTTGTAATGTAACAAATATTTTGTAATATTTTTTGTAATTTCTTTGAAATAATGCCACAACAATTTTTAGTGGTGCATCACAGTCACCACTCGAGTGCAAAGGGTTAAAGGACTTCAGCGAAATCGGTGCGATATCATACCACCCGATGATATGCTCACTATTAACTCGTTGGTATCACGTGGTGCTCCCACTACGCGCTACACGTCTTCCGCGATTGGCCGAATCGCTCATCGAAGACAGCAAACGAGCGTATTGAGTGTGACTGCAACAGAGCGATGTCGCGCGGCGACGCAACGCTGAGCTCAGAACATTGGTGTAACTATATTGTGCGTGCACGGCAAACAGGTCCATGGAAACCTAGTTTCCTTGCACGCACAGCAGGGATCCATCAACCCACGCTTGAAATTTGCGACTTTTTTATTAAATTTAAGACTCCAGTCTTCACGGTTAGCGAGAATCAGAGAATATCATGTGTCCCCCATAGTTTACGCGGATCCTACTTATTTACGCCTACGTCGACCGTCCCCGCCGGGAGTAAAGCGTAAGAGTGGGATCCGCAGCCTTGCGTCAAGAGTGGGGACTCGCCGTTCCCCCTGCACTCCACTGACAAAATTTTTGACAACTCTCGCCGATCGTACAATACTATAGGATGGGTAAGCGGATGGTATTGGGAAGATGGCCCTCGAAGCGTTTAAATTTTATTGATACACCTCGAGCGATAAAGGCGTATCTAATGTGGGAAATACTAGTTACTGGAATTCAAAAGTATGTGGAAATGAGTTTGGAGACTCGTATGTGTCACAATATAATATGAAAGTAATAGGGGTAATTGTGTAGTGTGAAATATTATCGCGGATACTAAGTTCCGTTGCTCTCGGTTTTGATGCACTGAGAAATACGGGGATTATGTTAACTAATTTGCCCTGAATAACGGAGGTAGCGGTTAAAGAATTGATTCGAAAGGGGCTATGAACCCGATCTCACGACGCGTATCGTTCGGTTTTCTGCTTCAGACTAACCCGTTCGTGAGCAAACTTGGACTCTTTATATAGTCAGATTTGTTTAAAAAAACGGCAGTGGGGGTATGGAAAAATTTGGAAGGTATTCCTCCAAATTTTCCTATATGCATGCACTTTTTCCTAATGGCGTAATTGTTTATGATGGCATATGACTCGGACCTTTTGCAGGGAAAAACATGTCGTTTCGAGAAGGGGGTGAGAGACTCACGTAAACAGAATCTCCATTCGTAACACTAGCATCGAGTTTCAAGATCTTCAGGGATCAATTTTTGAGTATCCGATTTCTCGAAATTCCGTGTATTTAGTTCCATAGTTATATCGTTGCCAAGGTAGCTCTTGAACTTATTAATTGACCTTGCTTCGTCATATTTTAGTTCATTATATATTTACAATTCAAGGAAATTTCAATAATCGAGAAACTGAAGCACCTTGTTATTGAGAGTGGCGCAATGCTCGAGCAGATACGAATTTCCATGTAATTCACGTACCGCGTTACACTCGACAGAATTTTACTTTTTACCTACCTGCATGTTAAGTTTGGCAAAATTGTTTTGCATTGCGAGCTCAAATATCGGATTTCGCCGATGAGCGTTGAATAATTCACTGAAACACTGAAAATATTGTTGCATCGAAACGTTTAATGTAACACCTGCATTATACCGTGTATACCCAGCCCACGATGAAGCCTGTGAGATTTATGGGGATTCACAAATAACAAACGTTTATTCCAAAAAATAATACATGAACGAACGAAACAAAATCACAGACCAAATAAACAAAAACACAACCACGCAACCAAGAAGACGTGAAGTTGTGTGATATTTACCATACCAACAAAGCCGACCAGTAAAGACGAAGTAAACTGACATGCACGATCGATACAGCACGAAACGATTGTAAATAACTGTAACTAAACAAGTGAATGAAATGTTAAAAAAGGTTTTCATTGATAATTCTGCTACGTGTGTCGAGACGCGATACTAAAATATACTTCCCCAAGAAAGTTTATAATTGCGCGAGACGAGGAAACGAAGTTCCTGTGTTCGTTCCAACGGGTATAAACACTCGACAAAATGTCAACGATCAGGGTAAGGAAGCCAATTACCGTGGGGATGCCAATTACTGTGCCGATATTAATTATACTTATTTCTAAAGCATAATGAATATTAAAACAAAATATTCAATTTTTTTCATTAGAATTAGTTAATATATACCTATATTCATTATGCTTTAAAAATAAATATTATTAGTATAGGCACAGTAATTGGCACCCTCACAGTACTTGGCTCCCTTGCCTTAGTTTGAGTGGTTGTGAGCATAATGCGGAAAAAGGATTTTCCTTCGAGCTCATTCTGTTGCCGTAAACTCCCTTTCTCGCGGGTCCATTGCGTATTTTCTCTTCTCGCGTGTCCCGACGGCTCTCATGAAGACAACGACTGGAAAAATTACCTTGGCAAGGAGCCTTCGCCTATACTACCCATTTCTTGAGTAGGAAATATCTGCCTTCCGGAATGATTATGAAATCAAAATTTGTATAGCTTCATAGAAATCGTTCGAATATGATATACCAGAAGTGAATAGTATTATCGAACCTTTCAATTTTCAACGAATTTTTGTGTTTCCTTCCTGACAGGTGCAGGTTCTATTCCAAATGTGTAATTTAAAAAATAATTCTTGCTTGTAGTATTTTGAAATTAATAAAAATACAAAAAACAGTTATTCGTTCGTCCGCGCAATGAAGCGTGCATTTCACAATTTTGAAAGCAATAACATGTTTGAAAATCCGAATATTGCTATGCGTTTGCAACTTAGATCCTACATTATATATTACAATAAATTGTATAATACTGTAGGAATATTTTATATGAACTCCTACGCCTTGGGTGTGGCATATCGGGTTGAATAGTGCGACACTGGTTACGCTAATGTCTTTTTATTGTTTCTTCTTGGTACGAAACTATAATCAAATAGGGGGGGGGGGCAAACGGAATAACCAAGTAGCTTTGCAACCCCAGTATATTTCATCCCACCGTTCGCGTCACGGCTGAATGAAAAAGAATGCCGCGTTGCGAGGCAGCCTTAGGTATTTATCGACCGTGGCCGGTTGACATGCGATAACGAAACAAAATCGAAGTGGAGGTGCTGCCGCGGTGAAAGTAGCCACGACCCTGCCGAGAAGGGGTGCAACTTAAAACAGAAAAGCAATTTCTTTCAATAAAGAACCCGTTAGAAACTCCTCATAATTCCCTTACATTATCCTGGCAAGAAAACTCCGACCCAAAGCATACGCAAAACGAAGAAAATAAATATACTGACGAGAAAGTGTCCCTTTAACTAGAATCTTCCTGGAAGCATCCGTTTGCACTCGAGCGAATACTCCTCGTGACATTTTTCACCGTTTTCTAGATAGCGTGCAAAGTATACTATTATAAAAATATTCTCAATTGATCAGGGTAATTGTTTACGCCCCCCTTGTATTTCATAATGCACCTCTGAACATTCCTCATAACAGGCTCCGCTCTAAAAGCAGAGGAAAATATTATTTCAGTAAATGGTTCATTTTATTCCAAATCGTTTGCACACTTCGGGAATAACGCGTTCGACTACAGTGACATTCTTTTATTATTTCATTAAATTCTTCCTCGCGAAAAGTCGCTTCTCCTTCAGTTCATTCGAACTGTGTAACAACGATCGCGTTCCGAACGCTGCAAATAATCTTGTTTTATCTGCTTTTCGTTTGTCTTATTTGATTTTCCGCAAATGAATTCACAGAGTCGGTCGCGGAAATTGTCGCGCGTGTATGGCAATCGCGATTTCATTCGTGCAAGAAAAATCAAATTAATATCCCCCGCGTAGACATTCGATATTACATACGATGCGAGAGAAACTCTTCGCGTTTTTGTCACCATTTGTTTTTCAGATTTCGTACGAGGACGTTTCACGTTCGATAAAATGGTACAGCTGAAAAAGGCTATTGCCGAAATTATTTCTCTCTCCGTGGTCGTGCGTTCTATCGTCGTAGCAGTTGGTCAGATATTAAATCGGAGTGACGAGCGACGGTCGAGGGATAAATCGTAATCAGAGAAGTGTAAATACACGAACGATTAAACGTACAGCGTTAACGGACAGGGAAATCCAACGGTTCGGTTCCCGGATTTGAGCAGGATCGATCTTTGTCTACGTTTCACAGTGGGATTTCGATTGCGGCATCTGATTCCCGGGACTCTTTCCTCATCTCTGACGTTCACGGGGGTGGGATAGAAAGGGCGTCGCGTGCATACGGTTTCGCTGTCAAAGGGACGATACGTGGTCTCCAGCGAGTTTTGGAAAGGTACACCACAGGTTGGCGGAGATATTGTTACCACCGGGGGTTCTCCTGTTCCGATTGAAGAGAAGGGTGGTATTTGCTGACAGCAGGTTGGTGGTGCACACCGCAACACGGATTTTGTGCAAGAGACTCTTGAAAACCGTGCGCACCCTTGTCGCGCGAAAGAATTCTCCCCTTTCCACGGGCGGCGTTTTATTTCCCGAGAAATCGTTTGTCCCCGATCCGCGTGGCTGGAAAAATTGCAGCAGCGAACCTAATAAAAGTGAGAACACCTCTCCTCGCCTGTGACGAAATGCGGAAAATACGAAGCGGATACTGTTGCTCAACGTATCCTCTTCGAAACGGATTTATATTATTTAGTGATTGTAAAATCGAGGCAGCCAACCGATGGGGGCAGAAATAAAATAAATCAGCATACGAGAAGCATGTAACAATTTCTGATATTTCGCAGCCGATTGAACGACCAGCGATCGAGCAGTGGCTCCTGAAACTTATTACTCTGACGCAACGGCGAAGGGCAGACGGGGTGGGGCCGACACGAACGTGAACACTACCAACCAGAACCGGGGGTAATGTAGAATGAAAAACGAGGAAAAGTCGAAGATAAAATTTCAGTGTAGCTGGAAAACGCGGAGTATCAAGCCGATTTTTTCCTTACGGCGCTGAAAACGTAACAATGAAATTATTGGCCACACCTAACACTGATTCCTACCGTGTCCCTGCTGGCCAATCCCGCGAATGGAAACGGTAAAATCGGATTCGTTACGTTCTGTCGAAAGCTCTTGATCGGGAGATTAAATATCTTCACATTCAAATTCGTGGAATTTAAAAGGTTTTTGTATCAGCCCATTGAGAGCATCGAATTTAAAAAATTATATTTTGAAGGATTATTCATCCCAGGCTAAACGAACAATGATTAACAAGACCGAGGATTTTATAGATTCGTGTTAAAAATGGATGGATCTAACGCAAAACAGTATAGAAGCATTTAGAAAATCTAGAAACGCTTAAACGATTTAAAAGGGAAATAAATTTGGTCTCTGTATTTTTCAACGAACGCAGGCGATATTTATTTCGCATTAAAATTCGCAATATATTGAATAATATTTCGCCCGAACGACTCGATGACTCTTCTCTCTCCGTAAACATGTAATCTGTTAAATTTTCGATTTTAATAAGCGCGGATATGTCCGGCCAACGGGCAAATAGACCATCCACGCGATTATACACAAAACGCGATAAAATAAACGCGTCATTTGTTGCGAACGTGATTTTTATTTTATTTCCAATCTCGCGAAATCCCATGGTCATTTACGGAAGAATTGAAATAAATATTTTTTTAAATTTTCAATGTACTGTTCAATGACCCGCGTTTTCGTTAATAACTCCTTAACGAAGCCGAGCAGAACATTTTCACGGATGAAAAAGTTATATAAAATTTATTGTTATGATAAAGGTTATTATAAAAAGTATATTCTGCAATGATTACACATCGACTTCTGTTCTCTACAATTTTTTTTTTTTTATTGAAAATTGCAGAGAACAGAAGTTAACTAAAAATGTATTCCTTCTTTCAACAATTCTAATGAACAGAGAATAATGTAATAACTAGACTGTGGATCTATATCTTGTATTTTTGATTTTTATTTAGTGACGACAATCTATAACTTTAACCATTTGTCCTGCTTTAACCGCAAAAGATATGCGAACTCGCACTTTTCACACGCGACGATTCTTTGGACTCGCCCGAGTTGAATGGCGTATTTATTGTATAACATTTTTGTATAAAATTAATAGAATAATATAATATTAGATTTTCTGAAGATTTTTGGAGGATAAATTAATTTTTTTGTTTCTTCGGACATACGCTCGAAATCGTTGAAAATCTGACTGAACGTGTTTTCGATATTTCTATAAAGTGATGTGAAATCATCATTTTAACGTTAAAAATTAAGGGTTGTAGGCAAAATCTACCTACGTCATAGAGTGAACCGTCTCCCTTTGGGCATATCGTGAAAAAGCTGGTACAGGTGATACAGACGTAGCGTTTGATGAATCAAATAAAATAGTGCCGCAAGGGACAGGAGACGATATTGTTGGACTGTGAAAATTACTGAACTTTCGGAATTGCTTTCCCGGAGACCGTGCGACCGATTCTATTGAAACTTTTAGGGCGATTCGTCATACCGTTGACGTAACGAAAGAAAATTGCTTCCACAGGAAAATATAGTTATTGTCGATATAAAAGCGTTATTTCTGACGTCTTGTGTCTATCTAAAAGTGACAATTCAAAGTGACCTGATATTTTTCATAATTTCCTTTGTAACAGTGAATTGAGCCTGTGAATCGTGAACGTTCCGAGAGAAAGCAATTTTTACGGAAAATCCCATGAAACAATTTATTTTAATAGTATCATCGTTGTTAGAAATTCTAACTGTTAATAGAGATTTTAAGAGATTTTCTACGTGTCGTGCTGAGTATCGTAGGAGCATGAACTGATCGCGTGCCATAGCACTGTTAATTTTACGGAATTTTTAATTAAAATTCCGGAGGGCCAGACAACGGTATTCGATTACAATATTTCTCGAAATCAAGCCACGAAATTCTATCGTATTCTAACAATAATTATTCTGATTATTAAATAGATTAAGAAATAATTTAATAAATAATCAAATTGTTTGACGAATACTTCGCGTTTGCTTTAAACCTCACAAGAAAACTTCGATTGACTATTTCGCCGAGGGATTTTTCGCATGTTCCGGGAAGTTCATATTTATTCATCGAGTTGCATTGGCGTTTGAAAAAACGGAAGAATGGGATGAAAAAGTTCTTGTTTGCATACCCGACATATGTAGATATTCCCGTTGAAATCGCGCACGTGACGGGCTTTCTTGATTATCCGTAAAAATTCGAATTTCAGTCTCCGCTCGAAAAATTTGCGTCACAGAGGGGAATCATTATTTCCGCAGGGTATTATATCCCGTCGGCCGGGATCGTGTGCGCCCGAATACGAGGCGCATACAATTACACGCGATCCGCATCTTGTTCCATATTTCACGGTGGGCCCAATAAGGATCACAATTAAGCCCACAGTGTTCGTCTTCCGCCATTTGACAGTGTCTAACTCTCCTTACGCAAAATTATGCGCGGTGACTTCCGGCCCGTGTTAATTGCGACATGCAATCCGTGGAACAACATATCGAACGCGATTGTCGAGAGTGGATTGTCAAAAATGGAATTGAACAACGGGCAATAAACAAACATCGTTAAGTGCTAATTTTTGTTCGCTGTGGATTTTATGTATTTATAGAAAAAATGGAAACTGGAAAGCTAAATTGTGAAAGTGTTAGGAAAATTGGAGAATATTATTTTCAATTTATGAAAGTTGTTGAAAGAACAGGCACATTTTCATCTAGTTTCTATTTTTTGCGATCAACTTATTATTTATTTAGAACAATTTTATTTTCTATAAAGGTTTTCGATACAAGAATCGAAAGTTTCTTATCGAAATGCAACAATGGTGATGACACGGGCAAGACCCGTGTTGTTGACATATATCGAAAATTCACTGTACTTCCAAATTTCGGTAATTCAGAAATTGTCCGGCGATCGAGAAACCAGCCCTCGATCACTTGTGACTCATCTCAACTTCGATGAACTTATGAGAACGACGAGAGACGTTTGACCTTAACTGCCGAGCCCTTCTATTTTGGGGGGTGTGAAAAATTCATGTGCTTTTTGCCTCTCATCACGGACGCGATGCTTAACGAGATATTTCATTTATTATGGCGGGTGATTCTTGTCGATGGACTGCGGATGTTTGGGCAATTTTCAGTTTCTGTAGTCAAACTTTAAGAAACCCCACGAAATCTTATTTTCAGTGGTAGCAACTTTGTAGATCTAGAGAAATCAAGAGAAATTCTACTCAATTCTATTGAATTTTGTAGTGTAGATATAATTGAAATCAATCTGAAAAGCCGGATATAATCATTTTCTTTGGGGTTATTGCAGGAAAGAAGATAGCTGAACTTCTTAAAGGTAGTTTCCGACGGATCGGTTGAAAATAATGAAAACGATACGCTAACGTACACCGATCAGAAACATTTTTTAGGTGACGTGGGGTAAATGAAATGTTATGTAGTACGATGGTTTCACGGGTAACAAAAATATAGTTTATTAACGAGAACGATTAACAATTAACAAATAATAACAACTATAAAACAAAACGAGAAAACTCGAGTCCATGAGAAAAACGCGAAGACAAAATATACGGTAACTCAACTTCGCGTATAAAAACCGTCGCGGGTGACTCAGACTAAAACTCTCTGGAGCTATCGTTCTCCGCGAGAGTCCAAAGCTTTCTGCCCTTCTCGTTTCTGTGGCGCGTTAAATAATGTCCCCGAAAAAACCGTTAAAATAAGGAGAGGTTCTCCACCCCCACAAGGGCATGGAGAAAATTTCCTCCCCCACACATTGCATCCGGGGACATCACTCTTAAGGGTACTGTAACGGTCGAGCCGAGGTTCTGGCAATCGTCACTTAAATGACCAAGCCCTCAACCCGACCTCCCATGGTACGCACTTGAGAAGGATGGAATTTCCGCGTCCGAAAATTCCACGTTCCCACGCACCATGGTCGCCACAATTTCTATCTTCGTTATATCTTGGAATTATTTCCTGCGCGAAATTGCGTGCAACATCCGTAAAAGTCGACTTTAATTTTTCTTTTTATTGAAGCACAATGGCATTCCTTATTACAAAAAAGTAAGATGTACGAGCAACAACGGTGTCAACATCTCCGCTAATTTCCCGTCGAAAAACTTCCCGCAAAACAGCCACCTTTGTTCGCGTAAAAACGAAGGATCTCCTAAGTGGTTTTCTTGATTGAGGGGATGAAGAAATTCATTTTTATCTCCCGGAGATACGAGGACGCGCGAAATACGTCTGTAATTGTGTGTGAACCGTATAATCCTCGAGCATACTACTTGAGCATATTTCGATTTTCTAGAAACCGATAGATCTTATTTGTTTGCTAAAAGCCATTTTATTAATCGATTATACACTCGCCATATTTTGGACAGTAGTGGTCAGTTATGATACAGAAGCACGTTGGGGTGTTAAGGGTTAATAGATGACACGAACTTCCACGTTTATCTAACCTGATCTAATTCGTCGGGGGTTACAACTCCTAAAAGCCCCGTTTATTCGACCGGTAATTTCAAGCGATAGATCGAACCGGGCAAGTGACGAAAGTTTAAAATTCTCTGACTTTATTAAACGTTGCTCGATCAGCTTGTAAACTTCGCCCGCGTCCCATTAACTAACTCTGTTTTCACAACGCCATGGTTTCCCGGCCAAGGTAAGTTATGAAAACGAGGCTGGCCGGTGCATCCGATAACTATGCGATTCGATTCCCTGCGTCTTCAGAGCTGCACATGACTTTTTATTCCTCGGCGGAGGCTAAGGAAAATGATTTCCATCCACAATGGCCGACGTCGCGGACGTTCTCGCCATTCCCTCGAACTGATTCGTTCGATTGTATCAGAAACTTTCTGTATTTCGTCCTCTATGAAACGATGTGCTCTCACCTTGTTCTTATAAGGATCATTCCACGCGAAATCGGACTCTTGTTGCAGCAATGTTTCGCATTTTGTTCAAAGAATATGTTGTAGTCACCTATGAACAAGTCTCAAAGGATTTTCATGATTTTACAGAAAAGTAAGAAAGTGTCACTCTTTTTTCATTAAATTGTACGGCTAGAACTAACAAATCGACAAAGATCAAAGATGAGTTTTTGGGAGCTTATAGTGATGAGTATACTAAAAATGTTGTCATTTGAAAAAAATGTTTTTTTCACCATTCATTTTGCAATTGTTTGAAACAGATGCAATATTTTCATGGCCGGAATATTCTTAAAAATTTGAAAAAGAATGGGGAGATAGCGCAAAGTGTCCCCATTACTGACAATTTAATGAGAATTAAAATTATTTTAAGTGAACGCTGCACGTAGGTAAGATGTCCGGCCGCTGCTTCTACCGCGCGCCTGCCGTCGGAAGCTGTATGTCACGGTGCAGCGTTCACTTGAAATAACTTTAATTACGGAAATTTGAAACTGTCCGCTTTTATGAGAAAGTTCCTCATTTCCCTTAAAGTTTTTAAATTGCTCCTGCCACGAAAGCAGGAACATTTGTTTCAAACAATTGCAAAATAAACGGTGGAAAAACATTTTCTTCGAGTGACAACATTTTTAGTCTACATACACCAGAGTTGGGCAGTATCCGATGAAAAATTTATTTGAAGCGCCTTCGGATACAAATTCTCTGTTCTTTTGTTTCTATTCGAAGTCGGATGAATCGCGAGCAGTTATTTGTATCTTTATTCGACGAGCGTCTGGTTTCGAGATTTGTATTCGACGTGCCTCCGGATGATTTTCTGGCTACGTCAGGATTTATTCGGATGGTCGATTGCAACGCCCCCATTTATTCGACGGATTTATTTGTAGATACTCGGCGTCCGCCGACCATCCGAACGATTTTAGGCGTCGAATAAAAATTAATTTCAGAATGTATTCGAAGGCAGATGTCGCGGCGAAATTTATTCGTAACTTTTATTCGATATCCGAAGCTCGATGTGGCCAGACGATTTATTTGAGGATTTATTCGGGACGAGTATTTGGCAGAGATGAAAATGAAATGTATCTTTTATTCGAAATTGTATTCGATGGTCGGATGGCCGACTTTTTTATCCGACGTTGCCAAGCCATAATACGTAAATACGTACCACGGTACAGTGACTACCATTAACAATCGAACACTTTTTATCGTTTAAACTTTTAACGCTTGTTTACATAAATAAATTTTGATTATTTAAACAATTGTTTGAACAAATAAATTTTTGTTATTGAAACAAATGTTTACACCAGTACATTTTTACTAGTTAAACGCTAGCTTACACAAATAAATTTGTATTATTTAAACAATTGTTTAAACAAATCAATTTTTATTATTGAAACAAATGTTTACACCAGTACATTTTTACTAGTTAAACGCTAGCTTACACAAATAAATTTGTATTATTTAAACAATTGTTTAAACAAATAAATTTTTATTATTGAAACAAATGTTTACACCAGTACATTTTTACTAGTTAAACGCTAGTTTACACAAATAAATTTTTATTATTTAAACAATTGTTTAAACAAATAAATTTTTATTATTGAAACAAATGTTTACACCAGTACATTTTTACTAGTTAAACGCTAGTTTTCACAATTAAATTTTTATTATTTAAACAATTGTTTAAACAAATACATTTTTATTATTAAAACAAATGTTTGAACCAGTACATTTGTATTATTGAAACAAATGTTTAAACCAGTACATTTTTATTACTTAAAGGATTGTTTAAACAAACACATTTTTATTACTTAAACAATTTACGTCACGTTTTGCAGTGAGTAAAACTATTTATAAGAAAAGGAAATGTCATTGGGTTTCACCATTGGTACTCTGCTGGATGTTAAGTTATTAAGACAATTTTATAAAGAACTCTTTAGATTATGTATTATGTACAGGTACACGTGCATATGTAGGCATTGCATGCTATGGCATTTTTCTGTCTACGGTTCTGAATTACCGACTCTGTAGAACATGCTCTGGTACGGCAGCGGACTCTATCGAAATGGAACGGTCAGCTAGTGAAATAAAATTCGTTGATAAACTTCGAAGGAAACGTTTCAATACTGGCACCGTCTAACTTATCAGATTTGTGACGTGTTTAGACTTGTTTTCATCAGCAAACTATTTGCAATCGATTAATAATGTTCCCATGGCAGAATTATGAATTGTAACACACATTTTATTGTTATTAATAAGTGATGGTGAAACGCTTACATTGTTGTCTCCAGGCGGCACATGACGCGACGCTCCATAGGGTCGTGATTCAGTATCAGAGGCAACATTGTAACCAGTAGCGTATTGGCGTTTACCAACTATACCTAATATTATTTCTTATTAACGTTACCATAATGATATCATTACCTACCGATTGAAAATGTTTTCCTGAACAAAATAAGCCCAAACACGGTACAAATCGAATAATAATATCATCGGGTTGTGCTGCCTTTTTCTAGCGCCTTCGGCCACGCGGCCGTGTTTGCATGCTGTCCTTTTCTATCTACGTTCGCCGCAGTCGAAGCGGCTACAAATATATGCATATATATGTGCAATCACAGGCGACGATATACATATGTATATGTGTGCAACGTCAGACGTCGATCCCTGCTGAATGATTCCGAGAGTAGAAGAACGAAACATGTGTTACTTTCTTTTTGGCCGAAGGTGTGCGTTGTTTTCAACAAATGCAATCTTTTCATAGAAGGGAACTTTTTAAAAATTTGCAAAAAAATGAGGATATAGCCCCACGTGTCCTCTTTACAGACCTATTTTTTAAAAAGATGAACATTTTAAAATTAACGAAATTAAAATTATCTGAAGCGAATGCTGCATCGCGATACACAGCCTTGGACGGCCGGACACCGTGCTGGGTCGAGAAATTTCGTGACATTTTACAATAAATGTTGAACCGTAAGAGATATCAGCATGAAATTTGCAGTAAACTTCGTTAAAAAATTATGCCTATCCACTGATAATTGTCGTCATAAATATATATTTTCAGTAATAATTTTTTAATTCACTGTTTCAATGGTTAACTTGTTATTTATTTAGTACTGTTCCAGATAATTTAAATCATCGATGTCTTTGATTCTAAATTTCTGCATGTTCTACAGAGTCGGTAATTCAGAACCGTAGACAGAAAAATGCCATAGCATGCAATGCCTATGTACGTATACCTGTACATAATACATAATCTAAAGAGTTCTTTATAAAATTGTCTTAATACCTTAATATCCAGCAGAGTACCGATGGTGAAACCCAATGACATTTCCTTTTATTATAAAGACTTTTACTCATTGCAAAAGGTGACGTAAATTGTTTAAGTAATAAAAATGTGTTTGTTTAAACAATATTTTAAGTAATAAAAATGTACTGGTTTAAACATTTGTTTCAATAATAAAAATTTATTTGTTTAAACAATTGTTTAAATAATAAAAATGTATTGGTTTAAACATTTGTTTCAATAATAAAAATTTATTTGTTTAAACAACCGTGTAAGTAATAAAAATGTATTGGTTTAAACATTTGTTTCAATAATAAAAATTTATTTGTTTAAACAATTGTTTAAATAATAAAAATTTATTTGTTTAAACAACCGTTTAAGTAATAAAAATGTATTTGTTTAAATAATTGTTTAAATAATAAAATTTTATTTGTTTAAACAATTGTTTAAATAATAAAAATGTATTGGTTTAAACATTTGTTTCAATAATAAAAATTTATTTGTTTAAACAATCGTTTAAGTAATAAAAATGTATCGGTTGAAAGATCTGATTAAATAATAAAAATTCATTTATTAAACAGTCATTTAAATAATAAACATTTACCTATGTAAACATCTGTTTAAATAATACAAATCTATTTGCTTAAACAATCGTTTAAATAATGAACATGTATGTGTTTAAAAATTCGTTTAAATGATACAAATTCATTGGTTTAAACAATCGTTTAATTAATAAATAGTGTTTGAATATTAATGGGAGTCACTATACCATAGTACGTACTTGCATATTACAACGTAAGTATTATGACTTGGCAACGTCGCTCGGTCTTTTATCCGAACTTCGAATACAATTTCGAATAAAAGATACATTTGATTTTCATTTATTCCTCATGCTCGTCTCGAATAAAAAATCGAATAAATCATCTTCCCTACATCGACCATCCGAATAAATCTCTGGGCCACGCAAAAATCGTACGTCGAAAATCTAAGATACATTCTGAGTTGCGAGTATCTGACGAAATTGACCGTCGAATACATGGGGGCGCTGCTAAAAACTATCGAATAAAAATCAAAGATACTTTCCAACTCATCAGCTGTATCTTCGGATACATTCTCTCAAATAAAAAATCTCGCCGCTAGAGGCGTCGGATACGCATAGCCGTTGCTCCGCAATTCGGATGACCCACGGACGACAAATGAAAATCGTGAAAAGTATCCGACGGATAGACTGCGGTGAATATGTATCCGAGAGAAACGAGTTCGAATAAAAAATAGATTTCATTTATTTCTATTCGAAATTTTAAAATAAATTTTTGCCCAACTCTGACATACACTCTAAGGATGCGTGCCAATTTAAGAGTAAAACTGTCACGTCTTATTCTCCAGAGTCAATTCGTCAGTGTTTTATTATGCACGAAAGGAATGGCACTCTCCGGTAGCATCGGAAATATTTGCTACCGGAGAGGGCTATCCCTTTCGTGCATAATAAAACACTGACGAATTTGACTCTGGAGAGTAACTCGCGACAGTTTTACTCTCAAATGCACACACAGTCTTACAGTGTCCGGTACGTTAAAAACGTTGTCATTTGAAATAAAAAAAATTGTTTTCTTCACCATTTATTTATTGCAATTGTTTTAGACAAATGCAATGTTTTCGTGGCAGGAACATTTTTCAAAATTTGAAGAATACGAGGATCTATATCAAAATATCGGACAGTTTAAAATTGACGAAATTAAAGTTATGAAATGAACGCTGCACCATGATATGCAGCCTCCGACGGCTGGCGCGCGGTAGAAACTGCGGCCGGACGAGGTAACATAAGTGCAGCATTCACTTCAAATAATTTGAATTCTTAAAAAAAGAGTTGTCAAGGCGACGCTTTGGGCTATATCTTCCTTTTTTCAGAATCGAATCCTCAATTCAGAATCCTCAATTTTTAAGAATATTCGTGCCATGAAAACATCGCATTTGTTTGAAACAATTGCAAAATAAATGGTGAAAGAAACATTTTTTTCAAACGACAACATTTTTAGTACACACTCTTATGTTATCACTAGACTGCGGATGTTTATGCAATTTCCAATTTTTGCAGACAAACCAGAAAATGAAATAAAATAAAAAACTATTTTTCATGGGAAAAGCCTCTGTAAATCCAAAATAAATGAAAATCGTGCTAAATTCTATCGAATTTTATTTTATAGCATTTTTTTTTTTTAAACATTTTCATAAGCCATAAATGCATAAAGATCCGCAGTCTAGTTATCACTATAAGGTCCTAAAAACTCATTTTTATCGGTTTGTTAGTTCTAATAATTATTCGGTCTTATAATTTATTGAAAAAAGAGTGACACTTTCTTTTACATGTCTGTAAAATCAACGAAATCCTTTGAGATTCGTTCAAAGATCACTAAAGACTACAACATATTCCTAGGGAAAGGGTGGGGGGAAAGCAGATGGCAGAGGGTAGCCAGGTACAGATGAGGAAGTGGGAAGAGCGGAGGAAAATATTGGTTGGGGGGGAGGAGAAAAAGTGCAGGGTCTGCGGGTGGGAGAAGGAGACATGGGAGCACGCATGGGAGGGCTGCATGAGAGGGGTTGAGGGAAGGGGCTGGCAGGAGATGGCGGGGGAAATACTGGGAGAGGAAGGCATGGGGGAGGATTGGATGAGGAGAGTGGATGAGTGGAGAGAAATGACGCGGGGATGAGTGGGGACGGGGAGCGAATGAAAGGAGAAGGAGTGAATGGGAGAGGAAGTTGAAATGATAGTGGGAGTGCAACCGGTAGAGGGGGTCCAGGATGTGCATGGGTAGGGCGGGGGGGAGCAAAGAGGTATGTTTGTGGGGGAGTGGGAAATGTCACAAAAGGCAAGCTAATGATTAACATCTGTCCGATGAGTATCGGGGCTGAAGTCATAAAAAAAATTATTGAAGATATATTTACATTGGGTTGATAATCTTCAAAATATGGCTCTGCTGCATCGATACAGAGTTACCAGCGGGTTTCAACACTGTGGAATCCACAGCTTCCTGTTGGCAGGAAAAATCAATCCCTATACTTATTGACCCCGTATGCCCGTATTTGAGCCACAGATTTCAGTTATTGTGTTACAGTAATCTGCCCGTAACTTTCGTATCGTCGGGTCTGTCGAGCGACAGTTCTAGTAGAGATGCTACATTTTTTGTAGTGTGCCGAACGTAGAGAAGGAGAGGGATTAAAAGAGAAGGAGGGACTGCCGTTCGACGATTCGACTCTCCGCGTCTCTCTCTTTTCCATTCGGCGACATCTGGCGACATCTTCCGCGCCTGAAATATTGATCGCCTTTTACACGAGTAATTAGAATCGTATTACACGTAGAATTGAATCGTGTTTGGTGTCATTTGAAATAGAAAAACAAGGTGAATACGATGGTAAAAGTTTGATAAAAAAATTACAGAATTAGAAAAATTATTACCTTTTGCCTTGCCTTTGCTGCACCGTAGAGCCTGTTTACCGCTTGACTAAATGCTTCCAAGGGAATCAGTGGTGCAGATAAAATTTAGACAGTTACTGGCGAGGGTCATTTAGACGAAATCTGTGGTTCTCGCCGAACGTTGCATTTGAATCGCACAGTGTACGCCGGAATCGTAAATGACCTTACACGTTGAATCAATTGACAGCCGTCGTAACTTAATATTCGCAAAACAATCGAGAATAAGAAGTATCTCTCGGGTCTCGTCCGAAACTACTAATTTCATAATTTGTCTTTCAAATACTTTCAATCGCATACGCGGCTCCTCCGATGCACGGAAACGACCGGCGTATTAGGGCTGTCGAGTCAACATGTGTATTCGAGCATTTAATTAAAATTCAAGTCTTTGGCCGCGAGCAGCACGTTAACAAATTGCCGATGCGTACTATTTATGATCATAAATCATTTTGGCGGGCGCTAATAGAAATCGCTAGGACTAATCCGGGGTAACCGCGACGAGGATGACAAATGGCAACAATCCTAAATACATACATATATATGTAGGCACAAAGAACCATGATAACACGACGTTCCTGGAACGGTTGTTTAATTTCGTACTTTACGAGTCAAAATGTGGTCGTCCGATGAAGAAACTGACAAGCCGATGAGTCTGGAACAAATTCGCGATAAAATTTTAAGCGAGCCTCGGAGCGAGCGTATGCAAGTTAGCGGATGGGAGGATGACGATGACGGAGTGGAAGTTGCGCGGAATGCGAGAGGTTAGGAACGAAAGTGACGTATTACTTCTAATTTGTCAAAATTATTAAAAAATGTAACATGTTTCTCCCTCTCTCTCTTTCTCACACTCTCCTGCTTCGGACAAAGTGATGCAGACAATTTTCATTTTGTATAAAGGTCGGCGGTCTAATTATGACATTCGTGCTTAGGATTGCTTCTTATTTTTAGAGGTCGACGAGAATGAAATTCTCCACGCAGCCGAGAAAGGCGATCTCGAGAAAATACGAACGTTAATACAGAAAAATCGGGAATTGTTAGAAAGCACGGATGACGACGGTTACACTCCGCTCCATAGAGCTTGCTATGGCAATCATGTGCAAGTTGTGGAGGTAGAGGTTCTTGTGTTTCTTTTGCACTTGTCAAAATCCATGTTAGTCTTTTAATGTTTTATTTGCAGTACCTGCTACAGGCTGGCGCGAAAATAGATTCTAAAACCATGGACGACTGGCAACCCCTGCATTTGGCTTGTTGTTGGAACAACGTCGAATGCGCCATGGTTTTAATTGCAAACGGGGCGGACATAAATGCCAAAAGCAAAGGGGATCAGACTCCTCTGCATTTGGTCTCGGCTAGCTCTCACAATTCTTGTTCGCTGCAGCTTCTTCTTCTGCACCCGGATATCAATCCCCGGTTGGTCAATTCGAGCGGTGACACTGCAGAGCAAATTGCTAGAAGGACAGGAAAGTACTATCCCATGTTCGAGATTGTCGAGGACTGCTTAAACGTAATCTGAAGTAAGTGCACCCAATTCTAATTTCATGTTTTACAAATTTACTTGGTATTCTTATATACAAACGTCGTGAATGTTATGAACATAAAAAATTTATGAACGTGTAACAGTTCGATGGAACTGTATATGTTCAGTGTACTATCGTTCCATTTATAAATACATTCATAACACAACATGTACCTAACTCCTTAGTAAGTGCATTATATGTTCTTCGATACAACAAAATATAAAAACGTCGATGCGAACGCGTTCCTAGAAATATATAACGAAAAATAGAATTTCAATGAACATATCGATAAAAATAATACTTTAACGTGACATTCGTTCGTTCTATAGGTGGAAACGCGATGGCAAATCGATTGGAAAAATGCTTATTGGTAGAAATGAATGTTCGAGATGCTATATAAAATAAAAGTTCTTAAGCTACGTCGATGGATTCGAAAGGCATTTTGGTTTTGTTTTATTTACAAATTAGAGGGTCGTCAAGTTGACGAACTTCGGGGTACCGTTGCTCAGACGTTTCGAACCCTCCCATATCAAAACTGTCGAGTCCTCGGTGACCGCGTACAAATGATGCTGATCTAATGCCCACGCGATCGCGATCACCGCTCCACAGCCCTTGATACCATTCAGAATTTCCCGAACTAATCTCAAGTCCCAACTGCTCCACAATCTTATCACACCGTTGTCCAATCCTGTCGCTATTACGTTCACGGACACTCCCTCAGGCGCATTGCTATACCAAAGGGACGTGATCTTTCTCCTGGACAATACGGAGCCGACCGGTCTCGCGTTTATGGTGAATACTTTCAGTTCCGACTGGCTGGAAGACGGGTTCTCCGCTGTCTTACTGGTCTCGTAAGTGACCGCTATATCACCGAGAGTCTCGCTGATCGCCAGTAGACGAATAGGATAATTCTCCTCGCAGGATATCGACCTTACGTACGTTAAACTGGAAAAGGAGCTGATGTCAGTATATCTCCCGGCTGAATTTCTGAGTCACTCATTCATATTTCTTACCTGTTCAAATCCCAGATGACGATGACCCCGATCGCGTCACCGGTCACCGAAATGCTGAATGCCCGCGACAGCGACACCGTCGTGATTCTGCTCCTGTGAGCCAACAGTACGCACGGTGGCGCCGAACTGAAATCAATTTTACCTGTCACGACGGTGTACGTGTGCACCGTCACTCTTCCGGACAGATGGCCGGCCCACAGTTGCCCACAATCTGGCGCTGATCCCAATATAGTGATCTAAAATAGAAGAGGGAACGTTTTAATGTCACCAGATCTGGCACGAGACCGAATCATGTTCAACTGTATATTGCTCACCGGGTCGAGACCCGAAGATTTGATCAACGGTTTTGGCGGTTGTTCCTTCTTGCATTTGAGTCTTGCGATCCCATCCGTGCCGCTCCAGGACACCAGAGCAGCCCCCAATACCGAAGTACCGCTCAACATGCTCGCGCCTGGAATCAAATTTGTTCGCAAATCACTAATCATTTCTAACCCTTGCGTCGAGCAAAGTCTGGGTGAAACCAGCCATACTTTTCTCTTTGGTGTAACCGAGCAGAAGGGTGGTGTAGCTGGGCAGTCCGAAGACGTCTCCCGTCATTAGAGGAACCAAGCTCGCTAACGGCGCTCTGTGCTTATGCTTCCAACAAAGGACCGGTTCGTTTCCGGGCGCGCCCACATAGTTTCCCCATTTGATCCCTGCAAGAATTTTACAAGAACAATTTCGTTAACTCTTATGCAAACAGTTGCCGTATACACCAAAATGTTTATGAAGCCACTCTACTAATCTAATTGATTATTAGATGGAATAACAATGAGAATTTATCAGGGTGTCGGTCCGTCCCTCCCCGATTGGGGAGGGGGATCCGTGGGGGGTATTGGGTGAGGAAGGGTCGGGGCGTGCCGGATCGCGCCTCCGACGGCCCTTCCTTCCGGTGACGGCGTCTTCCTGCCTCGGCCGGGGCTGGTTCCTTCGGGACACCGGCTCCGAGCGGGGCACGAAGACTCCGGGAGCTGTGGGTGGACCGAGCTGGGGCTCGGGAAGCTCAATTCGAAGGCTCCAGGGATGGGGACATCGGGCGGGTCCCTCTGCCCGGGGTCTTATAGTGTAGGAAGTGGGGGAGGTTAACCCCTCCCCCGGGGTATGATGATAGCTGGGAGGTGTCCTGTTGAGTACTCGCGTGATCCAGGCACCTTCCCTTTAGCTTAGGTGGGCGTGGGTTTTTAGTGGGTAGCCTTTGGGGATTTCCCCCAAGGGCAGTCCCACATAACCCCGACTCCCCCCAGGGAGTCGGGGTATGCGTAAAGCATTTTCCCACGAAAAAAAAAAAAAAAAAGAGTTGTAGAGCTCACCGTCGACACCCTCGATCACTTGGGGCAACGACGTGTGTAGTATGGTGGCGCTGATGTTCTGGAGCGGCAGCAGGTGAGCGGTGGTGAACAATTGCGCCGGCGTTTGACCATAAGTTCGCACCATGGTCTCCCACGCTTGTCGCACCAAGGGGTCCGCTATTTGCTCGACGTTGAATCCGTAGTAGGTCTGAAAGAAATTTCGTCGAGATCCGTGAGTCCTCGGTGCTTCTAACTCGTCTTCGTCGCAAGACTTACCGCTGGATGGAAGACATTGATCGCCTCGACGGCTGGTTTCCCGGTTTGCCTGAACCCGAACACCAGGTCGATCCAATACGGCAACACCTCTCTGACGAGGTCCGCCTCCAACGCTGCCCTGTGAGCAAGAACGAAGAGCCTCGCGTCGCCGCCGCACCATTTCGGCAGCTCAACGTCGCCCACCCTGTTGCCGTTCTGTCGGACCCCGAAGTTGAATCCCTCGTAGTTCAAGAGGAACTCCGGCAGGTAGAAGAACTCGGGTATCAGTTCCTTGACGTCGGTGGTGGAGTCGCAGCTGGTCAGTCTCCAGGTGGTGGCAAGCGCGTGGAACGTTCGATCGGGTATGTCGAAGTTGTCGTCTTGGTAGCAGAGGAACATGCTGGTGAACGGCGGCAGTCTCACCAGAAAATGCAGCACCGTGCCGGAATTGCTGTAATGCGACCCGTAATGGAACGGCTCCTGGTTCAACGCGATCAGATTTAGCCCCTCGGACAACGCCTGTTTCAGGTAGTTGTAATTGTTGATGTAGTGCTGCTCGTTCTTCTTATCCTGCACAGCCATCGGCCGGCTGAAGTTCCGGTAGATCTTTGGATTGTTCAGGTCGATCTTCTCGCTGGTGTAATCGGCCAGCACGAACGGGAACACCGGGTACTGCATCAGGTCGTTGTACGATCGACCGGCGAGCTTGTTCAGGCACGTACTCCCAGTTGGTCAACGCTCCGCTTCGCCAGAGCGTGATCGCTTCGCTGAGGTCGTCGCCGGGTACACGCCTCGGTAGATTGCAATTGTTCAATTCGGTCGCGAATTCGTCCCTCTGCTTCGACGAGTTGAACGCCAGCAGATAAGTTCTGCCGGTGATCAGGAATATCTCGATCGCCCTCTCCTGCAGCTGGTACCGTCTCCGGTGGAGTTTCCTGATGTCCTCGAGACGCCAGGCTGTTCCGCCCACCATGGCAAGGTCGAGACCACCCAGAGCTATGTCGGTGTGTAAAGGCACGTCGGGGTTGTCAGGTACGAAGTAGAGGCATGTCTCGCCGATTAGGACTTCGCCGACAAGCTCGGCTCTGGGCGTGACCACCTTCGCCTGGGACATCTTCCGTATCCTCTCGCTGGTGTGCAACCGCTCGATCAACGCCGAGGCGTTCGCGTCTTGGCGATCGGTCATGAACAGATAGGACAACGGCGCTTCGATCTCCGCCGCTTCCAGTTTCTCCTGGTGACCGGCCATGAAGAACCTCTTGTCGATGTTCAGATGGCACCGTTGCAGTCGTATCCGGACTCTGGCCGGTCCTTCGGTGGGGTCCAGCTCCCAGCTCCTCTGGTAGCTCTTCTCAAAATTGCCAGGCGGCTCTCTCGTGCGTCAAACGTCTGGCAAGGTCTCTCCACTTGGCGACCGCCTGCGCCTCCATCGCCCTCGAGTGCTTCAGTCTTTCCATTAATACTTTCCGTTCGAGGTTCTGCTCCTCGACGACCGTCCGCGTGATCGTCATCGCGCTCTCCGTCAGCTGTTTCGCGATCGCGTCGAACCTGTTCCCGATCCTCTGTATCGCCGGCAGATTGTTGTCGATCCAAATGTCCCGGTCCCTCATCAGCTCGCGTCTCAGCAACGCCAGCTCCTCGTTCCATACCCCGGGGCTGGCCTCCTCCATGCCTTTCGCCAGGTCCCACAAGTACAACACCTCCCAGAACTCGGTGCAGATCGTCGCGTCCGCGCTGGGCATCTCGTTCCGCCTTTGCAACAGGTCCCAGAAGAACACGGTGAACTTCTGCTCCACCTGCGGATGCACTACCAGCAGAGAGGTGAGAATGTCCTGGGCCATCGCCTCGTCCAATATCGATCTCACTACGAATATCCTCGTGTTGTTGCTCTGATGGGGCGCCAACAGCCACACCATTACCTTCGCCGTGTACTTCCTCAGCGTCGACCATCCGCTGCTCCAGTGGTTCCTCTTATCGAGCGGGTTACAGAGGCCGTGCAGCAGGATCGAGAACAACCTCTTGGTCAATTGCAGCTCGTTCGCGGACGGCGACTCGTCCGCCACCGTCACGAACTCGACCGCGCGCGTCAAAACCACCCGAAACCTGTCCAGAAGTTCACCCTGGCCCGGCTCGCGCAACGTACCCATCGACGATTGACCGTGCAAGCTCGTGAAGCTCGACGATCTGGAGCCGTGGTCGCTCTGGTCGCTCGACGTCGTGAACACCGAAGCGATGTGCGACGCAGAGGCCAGGTACGACGCGGTGCTACGCAACCGGAAGCCCGACTGGCTCGAGACTTTCGCCATCAGGACGTCCAACTCGCCGTCGAAGAGGGCGACTTGCGCGTCCCTCACCACCGAGCTCTTGTTCTTCGCGCAGTGCGTCTTCTCCTTCAACTCCACGTGGTTCAGGATCAAATGGAGATCCAGGACCGCCTGCATCTGATGGCTACCCGGAGACTTCAACAGCTTCGACGCGATAGCAACCAGCAGCACGTGGATGTCACGGTGGAGGGACTTCGAGCCGGCTGTGTGCGCACCGCCGACCAACGCTTGCACCAGCGACTCGATCAGCCCCTGTTCCAGCAGCTTTCTCAGAACGTTCATCTGAAATGTTAACAGATGACTCTTGTTTTATTGTTAGCTTCAAACACTGCTGGATACTTTCCGTCGACTCACCCTCGCGATCAAGTCGGTGATGAACGACACCACTTGTCTGGCCATGTTCGGCTCGCCGACGGCACCTTTCGCGACGATGGCCATCAACGATGGCAACGCGACTTCCGTCGGCCCTCTCAACGCTAGGTTCTTCAGAGCCACGAACAGCGGCTCGCTACCAGGGTACAGTGATATCTGATTCGCCAGGTGCATGGAATACCTCTGCTTGAAGAACTTGTTGCTCTCTTCGTCGCTAGCGCGTTGGAAGTAGGCTCGCAGCACCTGCAGAAAAATCGTTGTTACAGGTATAGCGTGAGTACTTTTATTCTTGAGACAGCACTGCCAAAGCTCGTGCCAATTTGACACAAGTCCCAAGTAATCTTGTTATTCTACTATTTGTAGCACAATTGATATTTGAAGCTTTGTGACTTTTAGTTTTTTAATATTGACGACTAGCTCTCATTGTTCTGCAACAGTTACAAGACAATTGTGCACTTGTTGATCAACCCCTTCAGAATTCAGGGCCAGACACGTGCAGCTATGGATAGCAAAAGATGACGGGAACCTGAGGGACAGGTACCTTGATTAGTGCCGTGCGAACTCTAGCATCGGGGTTGTTCGCTAGCACCAGCAGCAGCTCGGCCCTCAGAACGTGCTTCAGCAACGAGCGAACTTGACTGTCGGGTAGAAGTCGAACCGCGTCCCGAAGCAGCAGTAGGAGTCCCTCGCAAACCAGACCTTGGCAAGCTTTCTTCTCGTCCGGCCATGTAATATATTTTTCCTGTGCGAGGAAAGCTTTCGTTAAACAATCGTGTCGTCGTTCAAACACACGACGCTCGGGAAAACACCACTGCGCGGTGAACAGTAGCGTTGGGATAGTAGAAGAGCAGCGAGCGTTTGGTGCTTACGTTGCTGAGAGGATTGGAGCCGTCGCTGGCAGCAATGCCGGAGTCCTCTCCAGCGCTGGTGTCCTGGGACGGTCCGTTGCGACGTTCCTTCCTCTTCGGCATTTTGTTTTTCTGTATCTGCGCGTTCGTCATCTGCGACTCCTCCGAGGAACTGGTGGTCACCAGATTCGGGATCTTGACGATCTTCTTCTCGCCGAGCGACGGCAGCAGAAAGTACATGTTGTGCCTCGAGTGGGTGATGTAGGTCGCCGAGGCTTGATGGACGAGAACCAGGAAGTCGGTGATGGCCACCAGGTAGGCGACCTCCGGCGGGGCTCCCATCAGTGCTCTGATCAGCTCGACGACCGCTGTCCCCGTCGTCGAGTCGATCACGGCGCCCAGCTCTTCGTACAAGAAGTGTTCCTGCCAGAGGCATATGCTATATTTGACGGACCACAGTGGCGGCTACACTACTTATTAATTTATCTTCTACCTAAATAAAATTCTATTTTGTTTTAGTCGACATATAGCCTGCGGAGAATACATAAGCCTACAATAAATATAAACTTTCTTCTTCTTCTAAGAAATTATGAACCACGAAGAATTTCTAATCCACTGAAAATAAATAGTAATGTAGCGTCAAGCTCCTCAAACCCCTATATAGGTTTATTTAGCTTCACAAGTACGTATGTAGTAACAATATTACATGAGACATGAGCAAGGAGACACATACAGGCCCTAACATCAATGTATTTCTCTTTGAGTGATCAAATTCGCAGTTTTCAGTTTACGTGTCTCTGTAGAGAGGCTATCGCCACGTCGAGGCTTACCTTGCAGAGCGTCAGAATCGTGTCGACGATCTTGACCCTGTTCAACTGCGACGCGTTGAACTCGCGCTGCGAGTGCTGGTCTCTCAGCAGCAGCAGCAGATTCAAAGCGTCGTACCTCGCCCACGTTCTCCAGGCGGTTAGGGCGCCTTTGATCAGCTCGGGATCGGTGATCACGGCCTCGCAGTTCGGCGAGACCACATGATTGCCGCTGCCGATGTCCCTGATCAGTAGCGAGCTGTCGCAAGCCGCGTCCAAGATGGCTTTCAGAATCTGTTTACCCGCGTGGCATCGCGGCGATTCTAGAACCCGTAGAATCAACGATGTCCCGCCTTCCGAGCGATACTGATTCAACAGCTCGGAATCGCTTCGTATCAGGTGCAGCACTATCGAGAGAGCCAGCGCTTGCTCGTCCTCCGTCGAGTTCAGCTCGACCACCTAACGACAGGCGCAAAATGATCAATGAAATGCGGGAACGAGCAGTGGACAAATTATAGGGATTTATTAGCGCATACTCTGGCGAACAGGTAGAGGAATATGGGCACACCGCCCACCAAGGTCGCCGCTGGTATCAGCCCCCTGTACTGTTGGCATTCCAACCGTACGGAGAGGATCGGCGCGACGGACAACGGCGGTTGTTGCGACACCCTGTGCTCCGGCGCGGAGACAACCCTGAAACCTGGTTGACCCGGAAACAGATTTCTTACCACGGCTAGAAACGAGTACACGATATGTTTATACGCCTAAAGACTAACAAGATTGCCTCGGGGCCGATTGCCATGCGTTGCGCAACGTCGACGCGGACACCTACCCGCGGGGTTCCCGATCGCTTGAGGATACAGATGCACGATGTTCGGGTTCTGCGCCTCGTAGCTGAGCAACAAGTTGTTCTGCAGCTCGCCCAGCTGAGAGTTCGTGGCGTCCATCACCGTGTCCCAGTCGATCTTCGTGTCGGAGACCTTGGTCTCCACCGCGTGTCGCAGATACGTGCCGCCGTATGACTTCCTGCGGCTCGCGTCGAATTTACCGCTCTCTGGAACGCGCGAGAACTCGGTCAATGAACTCTGACATCATTTCCGGGGGATCGTTTAGCTTATCAAATCGGATCTCTCGCACCCCGTCCAACGCCCCGGACGCGATCAGCGGCGCGAAATCGGGCTTCTCCGTGTTCAATGTACACTCGGCGAGGTTCGTGTAATTGGGTCCGAGGCTCGCCAGGTACAAGGCCCTTTCTTTCGTAAACACCGGACACCTGTGTCCGCGCAATTCAATTAGTTAATTTAATAATGTTTGTATAATCTCTAGCCGATGGTTCGACCGCGGATTTTATGCATTTGTTGGAAGAATGGGTGACTGTAATTTCAGACAGAAAGATTCAAAGAGTTAATTCTCGACTACCGAATAAAGTTACAGATAAAGAGACTTTAGTTCCTACGCAATTAATGCACAGAATTTTGATTTTCCATAAAGATCCGCGGTCTGGCGACGACAAAATGCAAAAGGAAGTTGTTCGGGCCAGGCAGAGCAGCGTGCGCGGACCGATTACGGTACCTGAAGACCATCAGGTTGCCGAGATACCAGGCGCCGATACTGCTCGAGCCGATCTGGCCCAACAGGACGCACGTGGTTCCCGGTTTTCTGACTAGCAGACCATCGAACGGCAAATGGGCGCTGACCTCGTTCCACCCGTCAACCCAAAGGCCCACTACCACCACCGCGCTACGTTTGTTCAAAACAGTGTCCTTAAAATTCAGTGCTAAATGGTGCCATCGGCCAGAAGGAAGCATACCGGTTATGGACGTTTCGGAGACCGTTCGATTCGTCTTCTCGTCCGGCCGGGTTAGCCGTAAGATCAGTTTGTCTGGATGAATAGGAACAGTTAAGAACAACAGTCTTGTCGGACAAGAAAGAATGATGCGCTTCGGTTACCTGATCGGAGATCCAGCCAGGTCTCCAAAACCAGAGACTAGAACGCGGAGATCGACATCAGGTGTATGATCGACGTCGGCGTGGGCGGTGACGTCGAACCTGCTACGACTGACGTACCCGAGAAAATATCAGACGATTGCTCTTTCCAAGATAATTCGAGGAGCATGCGTTAAATAGAAAAACACATCACACTTATACAGGGTGGCCCACATAACTCTGAACAGCTCAATATCTCGAAAACTATGCCATCGATTTTAAAGTTCTTAGTCTTAAATTGCATGGAACTGAAGGGCCTTTCTGACTACATAAACGTGAAGTGGCCTGCCTTCCCCTTTAACGGGGGAGGGGAGGTACCTTTGTAATTTTAAATGGAACCCCCTATAAAATGTTACATATTTAGATTCTACCGGAAAAAACAAGTCAATTTTGTCTGAAACATTTTTTTGTCAGATACTTCCATGATGAGATATAACAGTTTGAAGTTTCGAGTTGTAGGTACTTGAACGGCTCGGAAATAGCGTTATGGTATTATACGCGCTTGAGTCCTTTGCTTATTCATGAAGAAACACAAACAATAATATTTACAATTCTTGAGTTTGACTCACTTATCTATGAAAACGTTTTCAGTTTAGAGCTGTTATTCAAGCAGTAACATTGTGATTATGGCTACTTTTGACACAGAAGTGTATATGTTATTAACGTTAGTGAATGCCAAAAAAATTATCGGCGTGCAGCAGTGATGTTTTTTGAACGTTATGGGATCAAAAAATGTCATGCAACATTTCATAATTTAGAAAAGCGGCTTCGCGGGCAGGGTGAATTGTGTAAAAAAACTCGCAATAAACCTAAAGCTGTCACTTGTAGCGGCCATCGGCACGTACATTTAGTAACATTTGGCGTGCAAATGGTCGAGCGAGTTTATGGAACCCGTTGTCCCACAGCTGTTTTTGAGAAAGCCGTTAGGCGTCTTAGCAGTTTTTGTTATGGCACGTATTGGCCATTAGATTTTTACCATCGGCCTCAACAGCGCGTACGGGTATCATAAACCTCGAGTTTTCCAAAGGGACCCGGAAACTAGGCAGGTAGGCGATAGCCGGCCGCGCCATGCACCGCGGGCCCGTCGGAAATCCCGCTGCATTACCGGAATTACGGGGACACCCCCGCGTTTAGAGAGACCGCGCCAAGGTCGAGAAGAGTCCCCGAAAAAGGTACCTGATTGGCTAAAAAGGCTAATTCAGCCCCGGCCAATCAGGACGATTCAGGAATAGGCAAAAAGCCTGCGAGAAGAAGACAGAGCAGAAACGTTTCGACCAGAGATCCGAACACACCTCGCGCCGCGTATAAGTTAGAACTCTGTAATCGACTAGAATAAACCAAGTTCCTGGGTCGAACACGCTGGGGAGATTTATTTAATCCAAACCTCCATATCCGTACATTGGTGACACCGACGTTCGAGGAACGAGTTTTTCTAGTGCGAGTTCGCGTAGTGCAAAGGTGTTGAAAGTGCACAAGTGTCGTGAAAGCAATCATGTCCCAACCAGACGGTCTCGTACCAGGAGACGTACGCACAGCGGCCACCGAGGTGCATCGAGTGGCAATTCGCGTGCCACCTTTCTGGCCGGAACAGCCGTTAATCTGGTTTAGTCAGATCGAGGCACAATTTATCCTGAATGGCATCACAGCCGACGCGACGAAATTTTATTATGTTATGTCGCAGCTAGATGCGAAATACGCGATAGAAGTCCAAGACATTTTCACGAACCCGCCGGATAAGGACAAATATGAGACGCTGAAAAAGCAGCTAATCCACCGATTGACGGCCTCCCAAGGCAATAGGATCCGGCAGCTGCTAGAACAGGAAGAAATCGGAGACCGATCCCCCTCGCAATTCTTACGGCACATGAGGCGTCTAGCAGGAACCACTGTGTCGGACGAATTCCTGCGCACATTATGGGCAGGTAGATTGCCGAACATGACTCGGGCGATCGTGACAGCACAGGCGGACCTACCGCTTGACAAGTTGGCAGAAATTGCGGACCAAATCCATGCAGAAGGAGCTGGCCAGCCGCAGATAGCAAGCGTCACGACGGACCGTGGAACTGAGATGCTGCTCCAACGATTAGAACAATTGGAAGCGCGCATCGCGGAGTTGTCTGTTTCGCGCCGTACAGAGCGTAGTGGATCTCGGTTCCGACGCAGATCGCGATCGCGCAGCAAAAGCAGGGAGCAGCAGCACTCATCACAAGGAAAAGTATGCTGGTACCACCAGGTCTTCAAGGAGCGGTCGACGAAATGCCGTTCACCATGCAGCTATGAGTCGTCGGGAAATGGACCAAACCGGCACTGAACGCGGCAAGCAGTGACGGCCACAGAACCAGCCGCCTTTTCGTTACCGATGACGTAACGAAAGAGGAGTACTTGATCGACACCGGTGCAGACCTTTGCGTATACCCACGTACACGCGTTAAAGGCAGACTGGAGAAGACGTCGTACGAGATGTATGCGGCGAATGGTTCAACGATCTGTACGTACGGAGTACGTACAATAAACGTCAACCTGCGGCTTCGACGAGCGTTCCAGTGGAGGTTTATCATCGCGGACGTCGACAAGGCCATAATCGGAGCGGATTTCCTGAGCCACTATGGACTTCTTGTGGACCTGCGGAACCGTCGCCTCCTGGACCAGACTACGTCGCTGTTTTCAACCGGCAGGATCGCTGGAAGTGAGGTCGGATCAATCAAGACCATCGTGGGAAATTCGCCGTATCATCAGATCTTGGCGCAGTTTCCCGACATCACACGACCGACATCGACCCCGCGCAAGGTAAAACACGACGTAGTCCATTATATTACCACGACTTCCGGACCCCCTAGTTTTTGTAAAACGCGTAGACTTTCCGCTGATATGTACCAGGTCGCGCGAACAGAGTTCGAAGAGCTGTTAAGCCAGGGCCACATCCGTCCGTCCAAGAGCCAGTGGGCTTCGGCCCTACATATGGTGCCTAAAAAGGATAACGGATGGCGACCCTGCGGCGACTATAGAACTCTCAACGCGCGCACGATCCCGGACCGTTATCCGATTCCTCATATAGAGGATTTTTCGCGTCTACTAGCCGGGAAAACGATTTTTTCTACTTTAGATCTGGTGAGAGCGTACCACCAGATCCCGGTAAACGCGGACGATATCCCCAAAACCGCGATAACCACTCCGTTCGGATTGTTTGAGTACACCGTAATGCCATTCGGACTGAGAAATGCTGCACAAACGTTCCAACGTTTTATAGACAATGTTGTAAGAGGCCTTGACTTCTGTTACGTTTATCTCGATGACATTTTAGTGGCATCAAGAAACGAAACAGAACATAAGGACCATATAAAGCAGCTTTTCTCACGTCTGAACCAATACGGTATTGTAATCAATCCGAGCAAGTGTGTTTTCGCCGCGGCCGAGGTGAAATTCCTAGGGTATATCGTGAACAAGGAAGGCACTAGACCGTTAGCTGATAAAGTCAAAGCGATTGTAGATTTCCCGAGACCCGAGGTTGTTAAGCAACTCCGTAGGTTCCTCGGAATGATCAACTTTTATCGGAGGTTCATACCTAACGCGGCATCGGTACAGTCACCGCTTAATCGGTTGCTTTGCGGTCGCAAAGTTAAAGGAAACGCTCCGATTGAGTGGTCGACAGACGCGGAAAAAGCTTTCCAAGCGTCGAAGGAAGCTTTGGCAAACGCGGCATTATTAGCGCATCCGTCGGGTCACGCGCATCTCGCAATAATGGTTGACGCGTCGGATTTCGCGTTAGGCGCAACGTTGCAGCAGCGGGAAGAAGGTTCGTGGAAACCTTTAGCTTTCCACACGAAAGCCTTGTCTCCCGCGCAACGTAATTACAGCGCGTACGATCGCGAATTATTAGCCGTCTATGCCGCGGTAAAGCAATTCCGACATGCTGTCGAAGGCCGCAAGTTCACGGTATACACCGACCATAAACCGCTGGTGTTTGCATTTAGTCAAAAGTCGGACAAATGCACACCCCGGCAGTTTAGGTACCTAAATTACATAGGACAATTTACGACCGACCTGAGACATATCAGCGGTAAAGACAATGAGGCGGCAGACGCTTTGTCTCGAATAGAGTCCGTAACCGCATCGTTAGATTACGATGATTTAGCGAGATCACAAGTAACGGATGAAGAATTGAAAGATCTTCTGACCGCGTCTGACACCTCATTGGAACTAAAACGCATAAAATTAGTAAATAGCGCCACTCAGATCTATTGCGACATTTCGACCGGAAATGTCAGACCATTTGTAACAAAGCCTTTTCGACGTCAGGCGTTTTTATCCGCACACGCGCTTTCGCACCCCGGAATTAAAGCCACGGTACGATTAGTAAAAGAACGTTTCGTATGGCCGTCGATGGAAAAGGATTGTCGCGAATGGTCCCGACGTTGCATCGAGTGCCAACGCGCTAAAGTAAGTAGACATACAACGAGCCCTATCGGTACCTTCGCGTTGCCATCCGCTAGGTTCGAGCACGTGCACATCGACCTAGTGGGGCCATTACCGATTTCGCGCGGGAATAGATATTGTTTAACGTGTGTAGATCGTTTTACGCGATGGCCAGAAGTTTTCCCGATCGAAAACATAGAGGCCGAAACCGTCGCGAGAGCGTTCGTTGCTGGATGGGTTGCACGTTTCGGTACGCCTTTAAGGGTCACTACCGACCAGGGGAGACAATTCGAGTCTCAACTATTTAAGCAGCTCAGCGTCCTCCTAGGCACGACGCATTTACGCACGACTGCATATCATCCAGCAGCGAACGGCTTAGTGGAACGTTTCCATAGACAGCTAAAAGCAGCGATAAAATGCCACGGCGATGAGCGTTGGTCGGATGTACTCCCCGTAGTTCTGCTGGGCATCCGAGCAGCATATCGCGCAGATTTAGAGGCATCGGTCGCCGAATTAGTATACGGCGAAAAAGTGAAGTTACCGACGGAATTTTTTTCCAACAGAAAGGGAAATAACACGGAACCGGTAGAGTTAGTGAAGAAGCTCCGCGAACATTTTCGTGATGTAAGACCGGTCGCGGGGTCGCGACATGGACAAAAGAAAATTTTCGTTTTCAAAGACTTGTCCACGGCATCACACGTGTTCGTGCGAGTAGATGCGACAAGAAGCCCCTTAGATAACCCGTATGAGGGACCGTTCCCTGTTATTTCCCGTTCGCAGAAAACGTACGTCATTCGACTTAGAGGTAGGGATGCGACAATCTCCATAGATCGACTCAAGCCGGCGTACACCTTTGATAATAACGACCAGGTACAAACCCATGCGCAGACGTCCTTACCTACCGACAATACCGTGACAGAAGACAATAACCCACCTTCCGTACGAGAACCGATACGGACGCGTTCAGGTAGACAAGTCAAATTTCCAGAGCGTTTACAGGTTGGTCGGTAGGTCAGTTTTATTGTACATAGATAAACAATGTATATAGTAGTGTATATAGATAAGTTGTTTAGTAAGTTTAGCCGTTATTTAGAATAAGTAAGTATAATAGGACGTTTGCACTGGCAGGGGGGTGATGTAGCGGCCATCGGCACGTACATTTAGTAACATTTGGCGTGCAAATGGTCGAGCGAGTTTATGGAACCCGTTGTCCCACAGCTGTTTTTGAGAAAGCCGTTAGGCGTCTTAGCAGTTTTTGTTATGGCACGTATTGGCCATTAGATTTTTACCATCGGCCTCAACAGCGCGTACGGGTATCATAAACCTCGAGTTTTCCAAAGGGACCCGGAAACTAGGCAGGTAGGCGATAGCCGGCCGCGCCATGCACCGCGGGCCCGTCGGAAATCCCGCTGCATTACCGGAATTACGGGGACACCCCCGCGTTTAGAGAGACCGCGCCAAGGTCGAGAAGAGTCCCCGAAAAAGGTACCTGATTGGCTAAAAAGGCTAATTCAGCCCCGGCCAATCAGGACGATTCAGGAATAGGCAAAAAGCCTGCGAGAAGAAGACAGAGCAGAAACGTTTCGACCAGAGATCCGAACACACCTCGCGCCGCGTATAAGTTAGAACTCTGTAATCGACTAGAATAAACCAAGTTCCTGGGTCGAACACGCTGGGGAGATTTATTTAATCCAAACCTCCATATCCGTACACACTAATGAAAATAATAGTGCCAGTATTCTTGCTGCAATTACATTAAATCCTCATATTAGTCAACGTACACTTGCACAAACATCACATATTAGTCGTTCATCAATTCAACGAATTTTGAAACGGCAAAAGTATCATCCATATCACATGGTTTTATCACAAGAGCTTTCGATAGCAGATTACGATCACCGCGTAAGATTTTGTGAGTGGCTGCAGGGTGTTGTGAAAAATGACTTTTTGTGCAAAATACTTTTACCGATGAGGCCACTTTTATGAATTCAGGGCATGTAAATAGACATAATCTGCATTATTGGGCCGTGGAAAACCCAAATTGGATGCGTTGTGTTCCCTTTCAACATCGATGGTCTTTAAATGTTTGGTGTAGCCTAATAGGAGATTTTGTGATTAGACCTTATTTTTTTCAAGAAACTGTAACATCTGCAAGTTATTGTGATTTCTTAAAAAATCATTTGCCTGCGCTTTTGGAAGATGTGCCACTGCACGTTAGAAGAGAAATGTGGTTCCAACAAGACGGCGCTCCTCCACATTTTGCAATCATCACCAGGCAATTTTTTAACGAAAAATTTGGGAACAAATGGATAGGTCGTGGGGGACCTCGTCAATGGTCTCCTCGATCCTCCGATCTAACACCATTAGATTTTTTCTTATGGGGATATGTAAAGGACAAAGTTATGTTTGAACCACCGACGACAAAAGAGGATATGAAACAAAGAATACGTGACGCTTGCGCTTCAGTGACTCCCGAAATGTTAAAAAATGTTAGAACAACTTTGATGTTTCGAGTAAATAAATGTTTACAAGCCCGTGGTGGACATTTTGAACATTTAATTTAAGCGCGTATAATTCCATAACGCTATTTCCGAGCGCTTCAAGTACCTACAACTCGAAACTTCAAACTGTTATATCTCATCATGGAAGTATCTGACAAAAAAATGTTTCAGACAAAATTCACTTGTTTTTTCCTGTAGAATCTAAATGTGTAACATTTTATAGGGGGTTCCATTTAAAATTACAAAGGTACCTCCCCTCCCCCGTTAAAGGGGAAGGGAGGCCACTTCACGTTTATGTAGTCAGAAAGGCCCTTCAGTTCCATGCAATTTAAGACTAAGAACTTTAAAATCGATGGCATAGTTTTCGAGATATTGAGCTGTTCAGAGTTATGTGGGCCACCCTGTATATTTGTTTTCATGTTATACATACGAAAATGATGCAATTTACTCGTACAATACTGAAATGTTTAGTAATTTATTAAGTACAAACAAATTTAATAATGCAAAACAATTTTTAGTGGTGCCTCACAGTCACCATTCGAGTGCTAAGGGTTAAAAATCCGCCTAGAATGCGGTGTCACGTCCGGTGGTTCGATCGCTCATGAATAAGACAAATAAAACTTCAAATAAAAATTATGCCACGCGAGGAGAGAAGAATAAATAAGATTAAGATAAGCCTTAAGATTCTAGGAAGTAAGACGGTGTCATGTCCGGTGATTCGACCGCTTAAGAATCAAACGAATAAAACTTGAGAAAAAGAATTATTATGAACTATTGTTGAAACCCAATAATGTCACGCAAGGAGAAGGAAATAAGTAGGATTAGGATAGGCGGTAAAATTTCTAGAAAATTAGATAGCGAACAAAACAATTCCAATTATCCTCCTGCGAGAGACGCAGCAAAGATCGATGTCACCCCGAAAAATAAACAGAAAGTGTGTCTAGTTGCACCAAGTTCCAAGAAGGCACGCTAATCCCATGGTAAGAATGACGCGCATTAGATAAAAGATCAAATCAATATCCTATTGAAACAATGGACTGTCCATCCTATAAAAGGGAACCAATACTTCAAAGATCAATTCATTCCGTCATAAAGTTTTGACCGGATCAGTCCGTCATAAAAGTGTCAATTCAGTTTTAATAAAGTTTCAGTAAAGTCTAAGTTTAGTGAAAGTTTTATAAAGTTTAAAAGAAGCGACAATTGGAATTAATGAAATCCGCGACCTGCGGCTGCGATATTGGAATTGGTGGAACCTGCAACCTGCTATCCGCAGCAACTGCGATTAGCGGTACCAGCGACTTGTGGACTTGCGGTGTCCACTTAGCGAAGCGAACCCGACAACTCGGTAAATTAACATTACTATTATTGAACGAAATATTTGTAAGCTATCTAGTTTATGCGTTAACTACACATAATCTCTATTTGTAAAATCATGTTTAAAACTTCTGATTCAGCACCTAATTTTGAATAAATCAATAATTTTGTTTGTTTTGGAAAATAAGAATACAAGTTATTTAAACAATCCTCAATTTCCCGAACCGTAGCCGGTGAATGCAGGTAGGTTCAAAACTGCGTCCTATCTCATAAAAATCATAATCCGTCCTACCTGGGACGTAACAGCGGCAACCCGACCAACAGAGGTGTACGTTGCTTACATAATAAAGACGCGCGACAGTCACGTATCGAAGAGGGTCGTCGCTCGCAAACAATGCCTTACGACGTCATACACTTTGGCCAATAATTCGGCTAGAACCGAGAATGCGTGTGAAATGACCCAATCGTACAGGCCCAATTCTTGCGAGGCACGTGGAGTATCAGTCACTTGATACGCGACTGTCGCGCGCCTCCACAAGGTTCGCAAAGTGCACCTCTGTTGGCCGGGTTGTCGCATTTCAGGCGGATTTTTATAACTGAAAAATTTGTACTCTTCATTTTCGTCTTATATTGTCATGGACAACCGCTCCTTAAATTTTCCTCCCACTTGTAATCGAACAGCCTGTATAAACACTGTACCGAAATGAGCAGTTGCTGCGTTAGGAACCAGAAGACAGGAAGTACCTTCGAAGGTACACGTTTTAAATAATTGATAAATGGTGCTGAACATCCATAAAATATTGTTCTAAAAATGGTCCGCCGTTCGAGGGTCAATAGGCTTCCGGTAGATAACGTGTGAAGAGGCCACGCTGACTCTCTGACGAACTATCGTAAACGAAATGTAGCTGTCGGCCTTCGACCTCTATCTCTCGATCGAAATGAAGTTGTCGTTGACGCACCTGCTCGGCTTGCGCTTCGCGTGGGGCACTATTTCGACGGTGTCGACGGTGTCGTCGTTGCAGTGGAACTTGACGTAGGGGTTCGACGCGGCGTCGCTCGACGGCTTCGAGTTCTTCGCGTTCTTCGAGTTCTTGGAATCCTCTTCGAGGGCGACCGGGTACAAAGCGACCAGCAAAGCGACCAGCTCCCTGCCGCAGGATAGACCCCGTACTCCCAGCAGGTGCAGTATCGCGAGACAACGCCAGCCACGATCCTGGGAAAGGTACCTCCTCAAACTGACCAGGTCGTTCTCGTCGATCCTCTTCGCGCAGAGCTCGTACACGTCCGAGAGCAGTTCGCAGGCGATTAGGGTCGACGCTCCACCGCCGCCGACCGAACTGGAATGGGTATTTCCATAGACCTACGTCTTTTATACGGGCCGATCTTATCCGATGAGAAAAAGCTGGCCTTATCGCGAAAACAGATAAGCTTATTGTCCGAACACACCCTCCCGCGCGCGACGGTACGCAATCTTGTTTTCAGTGGAACACGCGCTATCTTCGGAGGAAGTTTTCTACGTGGAATCGCGAGTGACGAAAGTCGATTCGAACCCGCGTCACTACGACACGACTATTGCGCCGGAACAACTTTGGATACAAGGTGCACAATGGGCTGGTCGTTCGTTCGTTACCGACTCTGCTTAGGCTCAACCACAGGGCCCCTAAATTGTGATACCGTGCGGAATCTCTGATTCGACGATCGGGAACCTGTGAACTTGTACATTTCTTTATGTATCGAGATTTTTAGCAATTTATGCGTCGCTGTTCGGATCTACATAGAAAATCTGGAAGTTATATTTAGCATCAGGCTTATCGTACAACGCAATCCTGAAACGCACGTGACACGATAATCGTTTTCACCTGTGAAGACTCTTTTATCGTAACTCGATCTTTACCCGTGTTCTATACTTCTAGCTGTGACATTTAGAGACGTGCTTCTGTTGGAAAATATGCCATCCTAAGCTTTATCTTCCTTTGATAGAAGGTATAATTCGATAGAATTAAACCGGTAAACAATTTGCTATGAATTTGTTGCTAAAATTTGTCTACAAATTCCGATCCATCTGTTTCCGCGTTAGGTTCGGTATTTGAGTGCAAAGTTTGCAGGCAAAATTCCATGCCAGGTCAAGACCAAATCGAAGCCAAACCTTGGCTTCGTTATAGAGGGCAGGTCGGTCGCAGTAAGAGCGAACCTAACCTTGTTCTGAGAATAAACCTGGCTTGCAGGAAGGAAAACGGAATTAAATTATTGAAAATATATGAAACTTAAAATTATATAATTTAGAAGTTTAAATAAAATTGTATTTTTCCTTTTAGAGTAAGGTTTACTCTGATTTTTCTCGATATGTACTCGTAGAGCAAGGACTTAGTGCTGCCCTCTATAACGAAGCCAAGGTTTGACCTCAATTTGGTATGGAATTTGGCCTGCAAACTTTGCACTGAATTTGCGATCCATCTGTCTCCGAAGCTGATTAGGAATTTGTCGACTTTTGGTGCCAAATTCATATAATATTAATCATATCAAATTCTGCTCCAAGCAGAGTTTGGTACCAAATTGGCAAATCTTTTGCGTCAAAGTGTGGTGCAAACATTGCGCTAAATTTGCTTGATACAGCATTTGGCTAACTGAGATTGATCAAGATATGCTCGACTGGAATGCAATTTATATTTGACCTAACCTGTACTCTATACCGAGCCTAAAGCCTACAACCAAGGACCACCCTACTGGACACCGATGTACAGTATTAAAGTACAGCCGCCGCACAGTGGTTCAGAATAGTAAAGTTGGTGGGCAAAATTCGAAAAATTGCATCAAATTTCTTTCAGTGTCGATTTCTGTAAACACTATTGTTATAATTAAACTAAAATTTAGCTGCGTCCGTCTGCGTCTGTAACCGTGAGATATTTTTTAAAAACATGCATTTCTACATATTATAAAACCCGTAATTGGAAGTTGTCTCATTCAATAATGAAATAATTGTAAATAAACTATATAAATGTGTAAAAAAACATCTAGTTAAAGTTGGTGTGACGAATTTTTAGAGCTCCATTCTTTATAATTACTTTCACCTAGAATTCTGAAATATAAACTTTCATTGATTTCACTAACAATACAGTGAATTCTCGTTACGAGTCAGTGCCAACCTTACGATTTGGAGTCAGTGGAACTACCCACGCCACCGCGATGAGGGGCCGAAGCTCGAGAGCCGTCTCTCGAGCTACGAGCAACACTGTATCGGAAAAAGACATTTTCTCAGTCTTCTTGTCACTATCGGTTAGTAGTCATAGGCTTTTGACTTACAGACGGATGTGACTCTTAGATTTCCAGCGTGCCCTGTGTAGTTCAAATGCGACGCTCGCGCGACAACCTCAGATTTCGTCTAAGAGTCAGTCGACAGAACCGCGCAACCGACTCGTAACGAGAATTCACTGTAACTCTTTAAACATACAGTTTCGTGGGTACGTTTACATAACATTATTTGTCTAAAATTATGTTTCAAATCAATCAGAGAATTTTCGATTTTATCGGATAAAACAGCCCCCATAAGGCTAGGTTTTTATATTAGCAAAAAAATAATATCAGATTCGTATTCCACGAATCGAAAACTCCCGAAAACTGCCTTCTTCGTAATAAATACTGCATGATTGAAAGAGATATGAATTTTGCCCACCTATTTCTGAACCGCTGTGCGCCGCGCCGAGTGCACGTGTGAGAAAGTGACCACAGCATCTAGATCCAACGATCGATCGCAACGAGATCGCGTATCGGGATCGGATTTTCACTCTGCGGTCAACGATCGTCGCGATCGAATCGTAAAAACGGCCGTTTTCTCCCGGTTTGTCGGTTCGGGCTTGGCTCGCGATTCCTCGAAAGAAAATGGCGTACCGGTGTTACGATCAACGGAATCCCTAACACGAGGGATTTGCAGTTCGATTCGAGATTGGACGCCAGAAAAAGATAATTCAATGCAATTAGCGCTCTCCCTATTTCTTTTTCTCTCCCCGTTGATCCAACAGGCGCCAAGATCTACCGAAAGGTAATTCAATTAAATTCGCGCTCTCCCTATTTCTTTTTTTTCTCCCCGTTAATCCAACAGGCGCCAAGATCTACCGAAAGAATCGATCGCATCGAACGTGCGTGCGCTCGTTATCGGCTTTGGGGCATGTATCGGCCCGTGGATCACGCGATCTTACCAAAACGATAGGGCATCTTTCACGTCACGGCCTTCTTTGACTTGAGCGAGCAGCTCGGCGAGGAACACGTCCAGCCAGGATGATTTCTGAAACGGCGAAGATACACATTGATTACTCGTGCGTCATTCGTCGCGAATCGAGTGTCTCGGAAGGCGAGATACAACATTATCGTCCGCTTCTGTCGACCCGATAACATTAAACGGACCACTAATTACACCGCAATCGCCGATGTATATAAATAATTCGGCCGCCTCCGCGTTCTTTTCTCTCTTTTTTCTCTACGAGCCCCGAAATTCGCCGGAACAAAACAGAGATACCGAGCCGCATGATGAAACCGTCATGACGAAAACAACAATTCGTTTAACGGAAGACATCTAAGCTTCGATACACAGCGAACACTATTCACCCCTTGCCCTACAACATCAACCCCTAATCGCGACGAAGATTCTGAACAATAATAAATAATAAATAATAGACGTACGATAACACTAGAACTACCGAACCAGTCACAATGACTGGTGCATGATTTCCATGCAAAATGATACCGTAAAAATCGTATGAAACCTGAGCAAATTCAATCTTGCTGTTACTATAAAGGGATAAGTCTAAGTCACGTTTAGGGCTCGGTAGTTCTAGTGTTAATAGACTGCGGATTTTATGCATTTATGGCAAAAATGGGTATGCACAATTTAATGCAGTGGACATGTTAAAGAGATTTAGGGACACCAGCGTATTGGTTTTAGCTTAATAGAATAATTAAAGGAAGACATTTTTATTTCGCTCCTGTGTCTTACAATCAATGCAAACATTTTTTGTTTTGCAATAGAAATGAAATTCTATTTTGGCGATGTTAACAGTAGACATGAATTTTCCAATTTTTTTTCCGGAAATTACGAATTAAAAAATAGTTCTAGTAGTGGGGTTAATTCGCGATCGGTAGATCGCAGTTGCGATTAGGGTCAGTTGAAATCATTTCAATGATCGCGTGCGAAAAAAAAAATAACAGGCAAATCAGCATCGAGCGATCTCGTCGATCGTTGTCGATCTTTTAACCCTTTACGAGGGGGGCAGGGCGAATTTCGTGCATGAACGGTCGCCGTGTGCAACCGCGTCCGTGCAAACACATGATTCACAAGGGAAGCAATCGCGGGAGCCTTGTCGATCATAGATTATGCCAGCTCTGTGTCAATTCTCGGAGATAACGATTCTCTCGTTGCATCCGAAGAGCCGCGCGCGACCAGATCGCGCCTGGTGATCAATTGAATGAACAACTCCCACCGAATGAACATAATTCGTGGATTTTATGCATTCATCACAAAAAATAGTGTGCACGATTTCAAATTGAAAATCCATTATATAAATTTGGGAGGACTGTTTCCCATTTGTTATCAACACTAAACCTACCGAGCCTTAAAAGTAACTGATGCATGTTGTCTCGTAAAAGTGACGGGAGATTTATTTGGATTTTGTGCAGTTTGTATTATAATTAGACTGCGGATCTTTATGCAAAATAAAAACTTTCTATCTGAATTGCAACAAACTGGGGTGAAATAAAAATGTTATTTCTTTTTGATTATGTCTAATAAATTCAAAGTAACATAACAGTATCTTTAAATTTTTCTAATGTTGTTACTTTTCTAAATTTCACCTACTCATTTTGTCATAAATGCATAAAATCCGCGGTCTAATTATAATATATGCTCTACTAGATATATGCTCTCTGATCTCTGACAATAGAGGCGATCTGAGCTTGCGTGGTTGACATCGTAAACGACGGCGCTGCCGTAGCTTCGTTCGAACAGCCGTGTCGCGGCACACTCACACACCGCCAAGTCGGCGTGTACGTGTACCGATGAGACTAGCAAGTCCGGGATGCGGCGATTCATTGCTCGATAATGCAAAATGGCAGAGTTGGGCAAAATATTTATCTAAATAAAAATTTCGAATAACTAGTAAAAGATAAAAAAATTTATATTCCTTATTCGAAGGTTCGAATAAAGAAAGTATCTTTATTCGACAAGAATTTATCCGACGAATAAAGATAATTTTTTTTATTCGTAGCGGATTTATTCGAACTTCGAATAATTCATCTTTCATCTGTATCTTTTATTCGAAGGCTTCGAATAAATCTGCGAATAACTTTTGCCAAGCGCCGAACGTCGAAGACCCAGCGACTGACAAACGACATACAATGTAAGCGGATGGAGAATCGCTCACGAATAAACTTTTAGATTTTTCAATATATCTTCATAAAATTGTGACGACCGAATGGAGGAGATATTCCCGATGAAAATGAGGGCAAATTCGAGTGTAATCGAACAAGTTACATTGATACGTAATGTTACGATAAAAATTACAATCTCATTAAAAACAGTCCAAATCATGTCGTGTTTCGACTTATTTTGATCAGGATAAGCTCTACAACTTATTCGTATTAACAATATTGTTCTGATTAAAAACATAAAAGCATAAATTGCCAATAATGCTCGATTCTCCATCTGCTTACATTGTAGGCTGTTGGTCGGTCGCTCGGTCTTCGACGTTCGCTGTACACAGCGAATTCTCGATATATGTCAACAACACGGGTCTCGCCAGCGTCATATATCGTCCAAGAGACATACCCGAGTCGTCCGAGGCCTCTATAGTAGTCGTAGGGATAATTCCACAACGTTTATCATGCAGGCGTTGGCGACATATATAGAGAAATCACTGTATATAGAAAAACTTAAATAATTTTTTAAAAACATATGTTGGTTTTTAAAGGAATTATGAAGGTAGGTGTCTGATCATTAAACTGCGGATCTTTACGCAAAATAAAATGTTTATACATCAATTGCAATCTATAGGAGCTAAGTACAAATTTATTTTGCTCATTAATAATTTGTATATGTTCAAAGTGGTATATCAACATTGTTGCACTTCTTTAATCTGTTTACTGCTTTGAAATACACCTACTCATTTTTGTCATAAATGCATAAAATCCGCAGTCTACTGATTACCCTCGTTATCATACAATACCACCAATCTGTCGGAGGGAATCACTAACTGACCAGATCGCTTCTTTTTCAACCGGCAATCTAGTTTTAATCATTTCCCACGAGAGCATCTTTATAATTTCAGTAATTGTAAAATAATAAATCTGGAACCGGTCGTTGTGACCGGCGATGGTACGTTTAGCGTTAAATAGTGGAGGAACTTTTTATTTGGCTCCTATACCTCGCAATCGACATAGACAATTTCTATTTTGCATAAAACTCCGCAACCTGACAACGGATCTTTGTGGAAAATTTTCTCGAGTGAAATAGAAATTTATTTTCCTTCTCAGTATGTTTAACACTAAACCTGCCAAGCATTAACAGTATCTGGTAAATATTGCCTTATAAAAATGGCAACTAAGAAGAAGAATTTATAAATTTATCGATAATTTATAAATTTGACAATCAATAATTAATTTGATAATTTATAAATTTATAAATTAAAATTGAGTTTGTCCATAATTTTCGATATAATAAACGCTTCGACAAGGAAATTCTACTATTTTCCCTAAATGAATTTTTACAGTTTCAATAATTGTAAACTACAAAACCGGTCATTTTGACCGCGGTAGGTTTAGTGTTAAAAGTTCCAAAAATAATATAACGGTAGTTTCAAATTCTCCTGACGCCTCTGCTATTTTAAATTGCACCTACTCATTTTTTTAATGACCGCATAAAATCGGCCGTCTCCTTTGTCCCAGTTGGTCCACCGTGCGTCTGTTTTCTCTGGGGGCGATTACGCGCGCAGAAATCGATACTGTTTACGTTACACGAGACAGAGAGATAAGGCGCGGTGTGTGCTACCTGCCAAGTATGCATCGACAAACGCTATCAACCGCGCGCAACTTCTATGTCATCTCGACGTGACGCCGAGCGATGCTAAAGAGCGTCGTATAAATCGCGGGGTAGGCGGAATAATGATCGATCGCGATTACGAAACGGACCGGACCTAGTCAAAGACGCCGCGAATAGAATCGAATCGGGAACTAGAGTCGACTGGAAGTCCTTCCTCCTCGATCAGAAGCCTCGAGGAGAAAGGACTCGACCACGGTCGCCAAGGCAAAGGCAATGTTACTTGAAGCCGGCCTAACGATCTAGGATCCATCCCACTGGAAAATCATCGCTCGAAGGAAAGATCCTGCATAGTTGCTAGAACAGAAGAATTTCTATTCTCTATCTATCTCCTACAGTCGATTGCTCATCAACTCTTCAACACGTTAACTGCCATATACATAAGTCACACTATACATAAGTCACTTTTTGACTAGGTTTAGACATTCATTTTTATCGCGACCTAAAGATAAACCGAATTTTATTAAGATCTTTAGAATTCGAAAGGGTTAAAACAGCATCCCCTATAGTACATTTAAAATTTCTAGTTTCGCTATCATTAATTAAATTATTCTGATTTTGTAAGAATCTCTGGGAATGATATTCGCCACTTAACGTGTTAAAACAGAACAATTTTTTCAAAAGTGAAGGCCCCTTTCAGAAGCCAGATTAGTTTACCATAATGAATATTAACCCTTTGCCCTCGGAACTATTTTAACTGGAAAACTGTACTCTTCTGCCTACCTAGATCGTTTCTTTTCAGTTTATGCATACGAATCTGATGCAGAAAATATTTTGACTTGATTCTCCGCGAAATAAATCCAAAAACTTGAAGCACGTTTCTGGCGTCAGGATTCATAATACCGATAATACAAAGCAGAAAAATGTGACAAGTTTAGTCACAGACTTAAGACCCGGATCAAGACCAAGACGGATCTTGAGTCAGTGGCTGAAGGCTGTGAACGGAAATTATACAGCAGTTACCGACCTGCTGACTCTGCAATAGTCACGTGACTATCCCGAGCCCTTAACACTAGAACGACCGGATCAGTCAAAACGACTGCTTCCTAATGTTTTCTTTTACAATTACTGAAATTGTAAAAATGTTTTCATCACAAATTTTTTAACGAACCTCTTCATTGAAGCACATATTACAATAAAAGTTGTACGAAGTCCGAATGGGCACAGTCTTCTCACTGTTACAAAGCAATACACGTCAGTCGCATTTATTGCTCGGTCGTTCTAGTGTTAAACGTTAATTCTGCAGAAAGATCCGCAGTCTGCTGACCCGGGGGACGTTGGTAGCGAACGTGCTAATAGATTTCCGGTGGCGTTGAAACGAAAGTGGCTCAGAGTCGGGGTTGCAGCAATTGGTGTATACCTCGTAGCTCTGCGGCTCGGCGTGTATGAAATGATCCCAGAAGATCTGCAGCCTGTTGGTCGAGGCAGAAGACATGCCGGGACGATCCTCGTACTCTTTGTCGTCGTCCTCCTCCCTGTCTTCGGTCCTCAGTCTGGAGTCCTCCTCATAGCTCATAAGCTCGTCGAAGCTGAACCACGGGCACACGGTGTCCTCGGCCAGGTTGCGAGGAACGGTGCGACCGGCGGCGCACGTAATCCGATCACCTGAAACAATCGTGGACCTTTATACAAACAACGACCACGACTACGACGACCGTGTTCCGTATCGATCTTCGATCGAGGGAAGAAAACACACACACACACACACACACACACACACACACACACACACACACACACACACACACACACACACACACACACACAGAGAGAGAGAGAGAGAGAGAGAGAGAGAGAGAGAGAGAGAGAGAGAGAGAGAGAGAGAGAGAGAGAGAGAGAGAGAGAGAGAGAATGATAGGCTCTCACTCCAGAGCATCGCGGAATGGAGCGTGTACGCATGTCCGAGCGAAAAAAACAAGTGAATGTGTAACAGAAAAGAAACGCGGAGGACACGAGGTTGTAGTCGTTGTGTACAGACAGAAGTATGTGCTCAATTCAATAAAATACATCTAAGACGTTTTTGAGAATTATTATAATGTTTTTGGACGATAAAAATACAAAATAAAATAAGCTAAATTTTACTGGAGACTCGAATAACAAAGTCGATCAAACAGTAATTTCTATTTCATTAAACAAATTACAAATTATTAAATTGTTACTAGACTGCAGGTCTTTGTGCATAATAAAAAGTGTCTTGCATCGATTGCAAAATACAGGAGTTATGTAGACATTTATGTCTTCTTTTTTTAAATATATTTGTCGAGTTGAAAACAATAGTACCTTCAAGTTCTATAATGTCACAGAAAATGAATGTCTGGACTGAGATCATTCTTAAATAAATTGATTTAAAACCAGAAAATAAATAATATGATAACATTTTCATAAATCAGAAAGTCGTCTAATTAAATTAATCCTCGAAAGACGAATATTAACATTATTAACAACACAAAGCCCACGCTTCCAGTCACTAAAATTGTGAACAAAAAATGTAATTATCCAAGTCCCAAGAGAAGACTAAAAATTTTTATTCTTGTTCCAGGATGACCAAGTCCTTGATGGACAATTTAATTGGTTTCCGAATGAGAAGTTCGCGTAGCAAGGGAAAATCGAATAATCAATACATCGCCTCTCTGTCCGCGCCGTTGTTAATAATTAAATGACGCAACATTTGCAGTGTGAATTTCGTGATTGGCCTCGCGTCGTCACCGGCTCCACCACGTGGTTCCGCGAAACACAGGATTGAGCTTCGGATTCATACTCTTCGCAATTCCAGGTCCTGTGTAACCGGAATAAATTGGTTCAGAATTCTCAATTGTTCTATGATCAATTGCTCTATGGAAATTATCGATCCTTCAATTGAATATGAATATCTCTCTTCTACTCGATAATTGTCCAAGAAACGGGTCTGGCTAGGGACCATTATCGGGTAGAACTATTCACTCCTCGGCGATCGAGGACTCTTGAGCTTTGAGGCCTTCACGGGACATAACCCGCGGTAGTGGGGATGGTTCATTTATCGAGTAGAGACTGTACATTGTTTTCTAGTGTGTTATACACTGCCGGGTGTCATAAGGTTATTCGATTTTAAAACGAATCGAAAATGTGGAATAATATTTTTTCGAGCAATTTTCCGTTCCCGGAGATAATCGAATTTGGACACTCGTCAAACTCCCACTGTCTCCCACTTTCTGATCGGTCGTTGGACATGTTCAAAATCGAAGCGACTAATTCTCACGACTCTCGTACGATGAATGAACTATCGTTCGCTCAGAAGGACACAGGACGATAAAAAGTATAACGCTGTTTAGGCGAAGACGAGGAGAAACTCAACCTACGAGTACATTATCAGTTGTAGCACATTTTCCTTATCTACGAGTACTCTTTTCCGTTCGTTTTTAGTATACTCCAATGAAGCATGTCAACTTGAAAAATGAAACCATTATTATCGTTCCGGTACACATTCAGAATTACCTGGCCAGTTTGTTTTGGACAAGAAAAAAAATTATTAGAAATGAGAAATATTGTGTGTATACTAAAGAAAAGTGTCAATGATTTAAAAAAAAAAATACATTAATCCTCATAGGTTCCTCGGTAATAATTTTGCACTTTAAATGAACACATTTCATTCATAAATTCACAGTTCGAAGAAATAAATTTTGCAACACCTTCTTAGAATTTTTAACCTCGGGCACAAGTGAGATTTTTTCATAATAAAAATGATAGAAATAGCCAAAAGCATGAAGTGACAGAAAAATGTCGGTAAGCTAGGAATCTAGTTAATCATTTTGCACAGTGAACGGTCCAATTACAAAATAAAATGTTGAACTGCTCTCGTCGTCCAACTACATAAAGGAACGTGTTAAATTAGACGTGTCGCAGGGACTTCGCGAGGTTCGCAGGAAGTGCGCCGAGCAGAAAAAGTAGAGAAAGGACAAAAAGGATTAAAAGGACACTTGTGTATGATTCACTGCGTGGCCGGAAATGGGATTAACGCACCTCTCGAACCCAGCACGCGGCTTGCTCGGGGCTAGGCTATCTGCTATTCGCTAGTTAAATTTTCAGCTGTCTCTTACTTTCCCCTTTTTTAAAATGATTTAATAAAGGTACAAACATTGTCAAATTATAAGTAAAGATTTTTCAAAAATTTTTTAAATCTTGGTAATTGTCGTAATAGCTTCATACAATTTTCAAAGGGGTTGAAACAGTTCCAATGAATATTGTCTATAAAATAAATCCGAATGAATATCGATACGAACAGAAAAATAATTGTTGAACGTTAAAGACGACGTGTTGAAAGAAAAAATCACAATTTATTACATAGAAAGCAGAAGGAAGTGCGAAATGACGAGCAGAAGAAAAACGTCGATCAGATAATGTGTTAAGAGGTTTTCGACTCTTCTAAGACGACAAGCGAAACAATACTAAAAAGGCTGGTTTGATAAACTACGCTCGGTCACGACCCTACCGAAAGGGCTGGTATGACGTTACCGTTGTTACCATCGATCTTATCGGCAGGCAGTGTGTCAGTGAAGAGGTAGCCGTAATCCGTGGCCCAGAAATGAGAGTAACGTCACTTCTCGATATTCCTCCCCGGGGAGAATGGAAACCTGCCCCCTCCCCTTCCCCAGGTGTAAAATTAAACCTCATCAGGCCACCGTAGCCCAGACACGTTGGTGTTACGTACGAAGTTCTCCTAACTTTCCCATGGTCCGTGAAATTCGTCGATTGACGTTCCATGCACGGGCAACCGACGATGCAGCACCGGGGACATTGCCATTTTTATGAGTCATCACGGTCCAAGTATTGTCGTTCGCCGACGCGACGTTCCGAGGTACTGCGAACCATTACAATTTCATTCGAACCAATCGCGTGCGAAGAATGCGATGTTTACTTTGCAAAAACTCAAGCTTCGAATACACTGAAGCACATGGGAAATTGTTATGCAAAAAATTTATTGCATACATTTCCACATTTATTATGTAGAAATTTAATGTAGCGAATATAATTTACTATAAAAATACTATTCTTACCAACTCATTAATGTAATTAAAATAGGAAATATAGCTCCCGCATCTTGTAAAAAAATACCGACAAATTTCATTTTTTATCATCTTAAGTTTGAAACAACTTATGGACATTCTCAAATTCTTTTAATCTCTTCAATATTTTAAATTGCGCCAATTGATTTTTCTCATAAATGCATAATAACATTTCAGAGGAATAACATTTCGCGCTAGATGGACAGCAAACAAGGTTTCTGTATGGTAAGAGTGCAAAGGCAAACTGCGAGCAGCATCGGAGGGAAAAATGTACGAATCTCTGGCGCACATTGCGATCCAGGCTGCGGATTATTTAGATCGCAGCTGCAGCTTCCTGATTAGCCGGGGTTCAGATTTCATTCGCGCAAAGTAACGCGGCGGGCGGGCGGTAATGGGCCGTATTATGTTATGCGATTCCGGGCTTATGTCCGCAACAAGTGCGGTAATAACAACGCCGTAATAACCTTGCCTAATCTACGCTGTTCTCCTCTCTTTTCTTTTCTCCCTTTCTTTCTTCCCATTCTTCCCTGTGTTTCCCACTTTGTCCCGACGCCACCTCCGTGTCATCGGTCTTTTCCGCCACGCCACGATGCGAGACGGGGCGGGCACACGTGCCGCTCTCTGGATCGAATTGCACTGACATAACCCAGATAGCACGCGACGTCTTAAAGACGTTTGTTTTACGTCCATTTTACGTCTGAAAGTCTTACGTCTGGAAAAGGCGTCTTTAAGACGTTTCATTTCAGACGTAAAAACGACGTCTTATTTCAGACGTCTTTAAAACGTCTCATTTCAGACGTAAAAACGACGTCTTATTTCAGACGTCTTTAAAACGTCTCATTTCAGACGTAAAAACGACGTCTTATTTCAGACGTCTTTAAGACGTCTCGTTCGAGACGTTTCATTTCAGAGGTCTTATTAAAAATCTTTAAGACATCGATGTCTTTTTCAAGACTAAATATTTCGGTTCTTCATAACTGTTTTAAACAGAACCGATAAATATAAGAGTTGGAAACTGTTATTTTCAGAATCATTTCGCTCCCTGATTCAAATAAAATGGGTAATCTTCCATTACCACCCATTCAGGTGTTACCCGCTGGTGTTGCACGCGACACGCTGCTCCCTGAGCAACCTCCTTCAGCTACTAATAAAACAATAAACGACATACAGGGTTTTCTCGATCTAAAACACGGGTCTGGCCGGGAACAATGATCGGCCAGAAAATACTATTGTTTCATTAACTGCCAAACGTGGATAAAGAACAGCGAAGCTCGAGGCATGGGTTTTCCCCAAGGCTCTGTGCGAGTCCGGCTGTAGCTGGCTTTCGCACCGAGCAGCAAAACTAGCAATAAATACCCAGTATTTCTCTACTGCAAGAACGGGCCTTTTTGTCGAGTTGTTTTGAATTAGAAAACGAATGATTGAAATATATTATTTATTATATATATATTATATTATATAAGAACTGTAGTTTTTAAAACTATTTTTTACTTTCTGTGAACAATATTTTTTAGTGTTGGTGTTCATTTTTAAAACATAAACGCATGCTTTTCTGTGTAAAAAAAGAGATATTGTACATACATAGTGCAAATTAAAAAGTACTAACATAGTTGTTGGAACATCAACAAAAGTAAGTCGAGTGTTGAAGGATACTGAGAGTGTCCTGGTATATTTTAACGGTCCTCGGGTCTTTATTTATTGACCCTGGTCAGAAGTGGAAGGCCTGCAACCTTACACTTAAAAGAGGCCCTGAGTAATAAATTAAGGGTCCTACCACATCTGTTTTCCCGAGTGGACCCAACAGAGGTTTCTTTTCTTCCCCCTAAAACTTTCTCTGTAGCTTCACTTCAGTTTCGGCTTGCAAACTATACAGACGTCTTCTGACTAGTTCTTCTTCGTTTTAATAAAGAACAGATACGTTGCATTCTAGTGCGTTATTTTCTTACATTATAAATACCCATTTCCATTAGGTTATGGGCCCAGGACACATTGTGCATTAACTCTCTATATAGTTATTAGTTTATTGTGTTTTTTGTGTAAAGTACTTAGTGTAATTGTTAAGCATTTTTTAAAAATTGTGTTTGACTTGTAGTTTTTTATTGTTTAGTGACTAAGTGTAAGATACTTTGTATAAGTGACAATGGACACATTTAAAGACAGGAGAAATATTCCCCAGTTTAGTGGCATAAAATATAATGCGTGGAAACACAGGATTCGAAATTTTCTGTATGAGCTTGATGTGCTGAAAGTTGTTGATAATCTGCCGCCGAATCCAATCACGGCTGAATGGACCAAAGCCGAGCGTATTGCTAAATGTGCGATTGTGCAGTATTTGTCGGACACGCACCTCAAATACGATACGCCAGGAAGTACGGCGAAATCTATTTTAACCAAATTAGATTCCGTCTATGAAAGCCAGAGTACGGCTACAGAATTGTCAATCAGAAAGAGCTTGCTACGATTAAAAATGAAGAGTGATACTTCACTAAAAGACCACTTCGAAGTATTCGATGAATTGATAACAGATTTGTCGGCTGCAGGTGTGCCTGCCAGGGAAAATGAAATAATTTCTATCCTGTTATCGAGCTTACCAGAAGCTTACGACACGGTATCGACTGTCATTGAGACAATGTTAACAGAATTAAATATTACCATAGATATTGTGAAGAAAAGACTCTTGGATCACGAAACCAAAATCCTAAGTGAGAAAGTAGACACCAGTGCAAAAGTGCTGCAAGTACAAAGGATGGAAAGAGGAAATCAACGACCGAGCAATTTTGGAAATCAATCTAGAAGAGGAAACCACAAAGGACACTACAGAAGAGGAAATGGATTTAAACTCAACAAATCATCATTTGCTGGAAAATGTCACCAATGTGGAAGAAAGGGTCATATGATTAAAGATTGCTACCATTTTAAAAAGAGGCTTCAATATAAGAAAGAACAAAGCAACAATAATCAAAATTTACACACTATTCAAACGGCTCAAGCAGTGCCGAATGAAAATGTCTCTGGCTACGCTTTTATGACCGGAAACTATAAAGTTGCGAAAAGTGAAAAATTAACATTTATCCTCGACTCCGGTGCATCGGATCATATCGTCAACGATGACAGTGTATTCTCACACGCGATCCAGTTACACCCACCTATGAAGATTTTGACTGCTAAGAATGGACAGTATATCACGGCCACAAAGAAGGGACAAATACCTGTAACCAGCAACATGGGCATTGAAGGCGTGCTTGGAGATGTGCTGTACTGCCCTGACGTGCCGTATAATTTATTATCAGTCAGCATGTTGGGTTCTCGAAAAGAACTATGTCTTTGTATTTAATCGCGGAAATAAATATACCTTTATTCAGATAAATACAGAGCGGTTGCCGGCGGAGTTTGTCTTTGGGCAACTAATTCCAGGAGTCGAATGGACGATGTTGTATGTACAAGTGTAGGTTGAAAATTGAAATAGTCTTGTCTCCGACACGAGACGTGCTGTTCGCGAGAACGATAACGATTTCTTGAAAGACGTTGTAAGTGTCTCGTCAAGCCGCAGTCTCGATGTAGTCTCGGAGAGATCTCAAGTCTATCTGCTGCCCCGAGGTCCGCTGTTCTTTTTCGTCACCTCGGTGGTGACGCTATTTTTTGGCCATGGGCCCGTTTTCGGGGGAAGAATCATCCCTATTCGTTAATTTGACTTGAGGGCGGAGGATCTTCTGGAACAGCCCTCACCGGTGAAGGAGGAAGTCCCACCTCAAGTCAATAAGGAAGAGTTCCCAATGCGCGATTTATGGGACCCCGGAGCAGCCCGACGAAGGCCTAAGTGGCCCACGTAAGCCGTGCTAGCCAAGTGGCTAGCAGCTAATTTATTGCCCCTTGGCCGAGGTCCGGTGACGAAGACCAAGGGCTGGAAAAAAACGTGCGTTTACTGTCTCTGGTTTTCGTCCGTTTGACGAAAACCAGAGACACGGTTATTGGGGTTGTAGCGAAACCCGAGCGTACCTCGCGTCGTGCGGAAGAGGATTTACGACCCCTCGGCCGCCGCGTGTAGTGGGCCATAAGGCCCGCTGTGTCCGAATCCGGAACCCTCAAGTACCTCGCGGACGGTACACGGTGTGAGGGTCGCACGGATTGACTTATGGCCACTTTTCCAATGCCATCAGCTCGAATCCTCAAGCGCCTCGCGTGTGGCAACTCAAGGATTAGCATTCTTCGTGATTAGTCGAAGGACGGACAAAAATCGGAAAAGGGCTTTCTACGTGCGTATAACAATGCGCTCGAAAGTTGCGCTCTTCGCCTTTTAGAAGTTAACACGAAACCGACACGAACCGGGTAGGAGATTTCGTTGTCACGGGTGGCCGATGATTTTACAACGATGTAAAATCCGAAGCGGAGGACCCGGAACAATTCGATTTTAACGCGGAATCGTACACAGCAGATTGCAGCAGAAAGGAATGAGTATTAATTTCAACGAGAGAGGTGTTCAGGTTATTAAAGACGGAAAAATGGTAATGTATGGTAAACCTTTAAATAATTTGGTATCTATGGTTTTTGGAATTACAAAGAAAAGAGTAAAATTGAACTCTTATATGCCTAGGAGAATAATTAATAATTATGAACTATGGCATAAGCGTTTAGGGCATATTGGAAAAACAAAATTTTTACAATTGAAAAATAGACAAATGGTAGAAGATGTGACTTATCTCGAAAAAAATAATTCCAGACGATTATCTTTGTGAAGCTTGTATTAATGGGAAACAAGCACAATTACCATTTGAAAAGGCAAATGATAAGAGTCACATCTGGCAACCATTGTTTATAGTTCACACAGATGTTTGTGGCCCGATCACTCCTTCTACGATTAATGATAAAAGATATTTCATTACATTCATTGATGAGTATACGCATTACTGCGTAACATATTTGCTTGAAAACAAATCAGAGGTTTTCACAGTGTTTAAAGACTTCATTGCAAAAAGTGAAGCGTGTTTTAACTTAAAAACTGTCAATCTATATTGTGATAATGGCAGAGAATACTAATCGAATGAAATGAAAGATTATTGCATACAAAGAGGAATAAGCTATCATTTGACGGTCCCGCGGACTCCGCAATTAAATGGCGTTGCAGAACGCATGAATAGAACGATAACCGAAAAAGCACGTGCAATGGTAAACGGTGCAGGTTTAGGAAAAGAATTTTGGGGAGAAGCAGTTTTAACTGCTACATATTTAATTAATTTAACCCCATCGAAAGCTTTAAGTGTAGATAAAACCCCATTTGAATTGTGGCATACTAAGAAGCCCAAATTAAAATATTTAAGGGTTTTTGGTTCAACAGTATACGTCCATAATAAAGTTAGGAAATCGAAATTTGATGAAAAATCTTACAAGTGTATACTGGTAGGATTTGTACCAAATGGTTATAAAGTATGGGACGTAGAAAATGGGAAATTTGAAATAGTAAGGGATGTGATCATTTACGAAATTAATTACTTAAAATCTCGACCTGTAATAAAGAAAAAAAAATATGGAAAGTGAAACTGATGCATCTCGAGAGGTGCCGAAATCAGTAGATATACAGTGTGGTTTTAATAAATCTGATAATGAAAAATCAGATGTATTAAAGAGGATGAAATCTGATAACAATAAATCAGATATACTAGAGCCAAGAATAAAAGTAATGGTAGATCACATGGAAAATAAATCTGTAACTGAAACAGATATAGCAGGAGTGCCGGGACCAGAACAAAATGAAATAGTAGAATTAAAGGATAGCATTGAACCTAGAAGGAGTGATAGAATTAAACAACGACCGTCTATTTCGTATAAAGAATTTGATGGAGACGATGATTATCTTTTGTGTGCCCAGTCAATAGTTTTAAAAATTCCCACCTCTTTTGAAGAGATTAAAATGAGAGAAGACAGGATCAAGTGGGAACAAGCTATTGCTGAGGAAATAAACTCATTGATTATTAATAAAACTTGGGATTTAGTACCGAGGCCAAAAGATAAAAACATCGTCGACTGCAAATGGGTTTTTACGATCAAAAATGATAAATCCGGAAATCCATTAAAATACAAAGCTCGACTAGTGGCTCGTGGTTTTAGTCAAAAATATCTAGAAGATTATAATGAAACATTTGCACCTGTAGCTAGAATGTCTAGTTTTAGATTTCTTATAGCTTTTGCAAATCAATATGATTTATTAGTCCACCACATGGACGTAAAAACAGCTTTTTTAAATGGTATTTTAAAGGAAGAAATTTATATGCGAATTCCTGAGGGTGTCAAGTGTAACAATAATAATAATCAAGTGTGTAAATTGAATAAAGCTTTGTATGGTCTTAAACAATCAGCTAGATGCTGGTTTGAGATGTTTGAAAAAGCTCTTGTAGAAAAAGGCTTCCGGAACTCATCAGCAGATCGTTGCATTTATATTCTAGATAGAAAGAGTATATTAAAGAATATATACGTGATACTATATGTGGATGATTTAGTAATAATAACGGCTGAGATTGAAGGAATGAAAAATTTCAAAAATTATTTGAAAGCTAGATTTTGTATGAAAGATTTAAATGAAATCAAACTATTTCTTGGAATAAAAGTGAATAGAACTAATGGGAAAATAACATTAGATCAGAGTGCATATATTAAGACTGTGCTTGAGAAATTTAATATGCTAGATTGCAAACCAGTTAGTACACCTCTTCCAAGTGTATTAGACTACGTAGCTTTAAACTCGGATGAACAACACAATGCACCTTGCCGTAATTTAATTGGATGTTTAATGTACATAATGATTTGTACAAGGCCCGATTTCAGTATTGCAATAAATATTTTAAGTAAATATTCAAATAAAAACAATAGCGAACTATGGCAAAACCTTAAAAGGGTTCTTAGATATCTGAAAGGGTCAGCTAATATTAAACTAACTTATGTTAAAAACGATTCTAAAAATCTATTGAGTGCATATGTAGATTCAGATTGGGGAGGCAATGAACATACGGATCGAAAGAGTACAACAGGGTATTTGTTCAAGATGTATGAACAATGTACAATCTGTTGGAATAGTAGAAGACAAAAGTCAGTAGCAGCCTCATCCACTGAAGCAGAGTACATGGCTCTTTTTGAAGCCGTGAGAGAAGCACTATGGTTACGATCATTGGCAATGAGTATTAATATAAGTGTCTCTGATCCAATAATAATATTCGAAGATAATATGGGTTGTATTAATATTGCGAACAATCCGAGCAGCCATAAACGGTCGAAACATATAGATATAAAGTACCACTTCTCAAGAGAACAAGTCGAAAAGAATGTCATAAAACAAGAATTTATTTATTTATTTATTTATTGCTTTAAACCAAGTGGTTTATATAGCAAGTACAATATTATTACATCTAGCTTACATTAAATAGGTTTACACTGTTTTTAAAGTCTAACGGAACATTGTTTAAGGAAATTATAAATTATTTTCAGTCCTTTTATGTCAGGTTTACATAAGAAGGAACTAATACAAAGAGGGAAACAGTACTTGCCTTTGAGGAGCTTTGTTTCCAATGTATTGCGTTCGTTTTCATAGTCTGGGCATTGCCATATAACATGATTTAGGTCTTGGAGTTCTGCTCCGCATTGGCAAGCACTGTTAGCTATAAAGTTAACTCTCGCCAAAGAACCATTTAAATTATAGTGATTAGCTCGACATCTATTAACAAAAACTAGAAAATCTCTAGAGAGCGCAAGACCAGTGTACCATGGCTTGCCTTTGTCCTTGTGATAAAATCTAACATAGTTCACACCTTTGATTAGACCTTCCTTTTTGATTAGGGTGTTAGTGGACAATCTTGCTTGAATTTTGAGGTCTCTGGTTAGGTCAGCGAATGAAACCTTGATATCTGGTGAAGGGGTTTCTTTGGTCGCTTCTTTCGCAAGTGAGTCTACTTCTTCGTTACCGATAATTCCTACATGTGCTGGTATCCAGATAAACTTAATAAAATTTTGGCCTTTGTTGTTTAATATAAACGTAGAGTACTTAGTTTTGATTTCAATGATATGGTTACTGATACTATATTTGAAGGTTGGCTTCTGTAGTGACTTGATTGTACTTTGCGAGTCGGTGAAAATGAGAAAATTTGTAGTATTACTATATAAATTGGCAATGTCCAGTGCTCGGCTAATGGCGTAGCATTCTGCTGTGAAAATTGATGCGTGCTTGTTTAAACTAAATTTTTGGGAGATATTTAATTGTGGGCAGTATAATGCGGCACCTACTAATTCGGAGTTTTCTGTTGCACTGCCATCGGTATAGATTGCAACCGTATTCGGAGGGTTGGATTCAATAAAATCTCGTAACGGAATATTAGGGTCGGAAGAATCTTGTAATGATTGACCTAAATAAACATCACTAGGTGGAATATTAAATAGGATGTTATAGTCTGTGGTAAAAATAGGATGTTTTTCAGCAATCTCTAGGTCAGGTCGTGTTTCTAACAAATTAAGGAGGTTTTCAACTAGCAGAGAGTGTTTCGTTCGTCTGTTGGGAGGAATGGCAATCAGGTCTGTGTTGTTTTTAAACAGTATTTTGTTTGAAGTTGAGGTTGTATAAGAGTAACATTTGAGTAGATATTTTCTAGCTAGAAAATTGACTCTATCCCAAAGGGAAATGACTTTAGCTTCGCTAAGCAAAACATTTGTGGGCGTGCTAATTCTGTACCCCAGTGCCAGTCGAATTGCAGCATACTGAATTCGATCTAATTTAAGGATTAGGTTTTTGTTTTTCGGATAATATATGAAGCAATTATATTCCATAATTGGTCTTATGAGACTACTGTATATTAACAACAAAGTCTCGGGTGAAGCACCCCATGAAACGCCAGAAAGAAATTTCATAATAAACTTGAATTTATTCCCACAGGTAGCCAACTAGCAGACACCCTTACGAAGCCATTGCCAGCAACCAAATTCCTGGAATTTAGAACAGGAATGGGACTTATGTAATAATATATATTAACAAACAATGATTATATATTTTATATTATATATTAGATATAATTTGTATGGTCTGATTAGGTTTTTCTGGGTTTCCCTAATCCAAGCAACGAATGTTGGACCATTTGTGTTTTGCCCCCACAATTAGAGTAAAAAAAAATTGAATACGAGGAAGACGGTCTGTATATAAAAATTTAAAATACAGTAACTAAATTCTTAATTAAATGAATTAGTGTAAAGAACATCGACTTATTTTTGAGGGGGCCTGTTGGAACATCAACAAAAGTAAGTCGAGTGTTGAAGGATACTGAGAGTGTCCTGGTATATTTTAACGGTCCTCGGGTCTTTATTTATTGACCCTGGTCAGAAGTGGAAGGCCTGCAACCTTACACTTAAAAGAGGCCCTGAGTAATAAATTAAGGGTCCTACCACATCTGTTTTCCCGAGTGGACCCAACAGAGGTTTCTTTTCTTCCCCCTAAAACTTTCTCTGTAGCTTCACTTCAGTTTCGGCTTGCAAACTATACAGACGTCTTCTGACTAGTTCTTCTTCGTTTTAATAAAGAACAGATACGTTGCATTCTAGTGCGTTATTTTCTTACATTATAAATACCCATTTCCATTAATAGTTATATTTCAGATGTTAATTTTATTTCGGTATTTATTTCAGACGTTAAAACCACGTCTTGAAAAAGACGTCTTTAGGGGAGTCGTATCGTCGTCATTTATTTCAATAATTCATCATAGATTTGAAGATACGAATTTTGGCCACGAACTCGACCGAATTCGCCACTGTGCGATGGCTGGCAACTTGAGGTTGTACTCACACTCGATGGGGAGCTTTCGTTGACACATGTTTAGAAAGTTAGGGGTCTTTACTGTGGACGATACCTTGTTCTTAAGGGATCTGGCCGCGGAGTGGGGATGTGCGAGGGTGTCTTCTAGTGAGCGTGAGTGACTTCTCATTACTTATCGTGGAACCATCCGGAGACGTATTCGGCACTTTAAGTAATTTTGCGAGTGAATCGATCTGGGAGCAGGAGCAAGTGTGTGAAGTCAGAACAACATAATTCCACATCGTCATTCTTGTAATATTCAGACAAGTAAGTATTTTTATTGCTACTATTTGTTATCGTTAGTGTTTCTGCTTATGCTCTTCCGCTATATTTGTTACATTGATATAACTTCTCTTAATTTTCGTATACCGGGTGGTTCACGACAAACAGGCCACCTAAATAGCTCCGTTAGGATTAGAGATAGAAGAAAATGTTAGAGAGAAAAGTTGTACTGTTAAAGGGGGCACATATGGTGATATAAAAACATGTTCCTATTGTAGTCGTTTTCAAGGTCTTTTGAAGGTCATCGATGATTTTCAAATAGCACCACATATTTTTAACTTCACAGTGTTGTAGCTGATGTCAAGACGAGTTCAATGATGTGGTACACTATGACCTTCAAATGACCTTGGACTCATTAATAGATATAGTTTGACTACTCTGTTTGATCAACGGAAATTGAATTCCTTCAGTCATTAGGTCTCATAACACGTATTCCGTTAACGGAAGGTGATCTCTAAGCGTGCACAAACTAGATTATCAACAAACTACTGGTATGTATGCCGAGTCAGTTATGGTCATCGAATTATTGCGAGTGTATCAGTTCATCGATAACCGTTTAGCGATGCGTTACTCAAACTAACACAAGACCGATCTTATTTCCATTTATTACGAAAGTCGTCAATGTCTTCGAGAAGCTGTTCGTCTTTACAAAGACCGATTTCCTGATCGCAGATGTCCATCTCGTTCTACCTATTCAAATTTAGTTAAAAAGTTCCGTGAATTAGGCAGTGTAGAAAATAAAAGACCTGTGAAAGTGAGAAGTGTAACAAATGAAGCAAATGCAGTCAATGTTCTTGGTGCAGTAAATGTAAATCCTTGCATCAGCACTAGACAACTCAGTAGAGAAAGTGGCGTTAGCCGAGCAAGTATCATGCGAATATTTCGATTACACAAATTCCATCCATATCACATATCGCTCCACCAAGAACTTCATGGAAGAGATTTCGAAAATCGCGTAAATTTTTGTGAGTGGGGTTTGAGGCAAATTAGAAATGATAGCCGATTTTTTAGTAACGTATTATTTACTGATGAGGCTTCCTTCACAAATCATGGCGAAGTTAATTTAAGAAATATGCATTACTGGAGTAATGCGAATCCACGATGGTTACGACAAGTGGATAAACAACGACCCTGAACTATCAACCTTTGGTGTGGAATTTTGAATAATAAAATAATTGGACCCTTTTTTATTCCCGGCACATTAAACACAACTAGATACCTTACGTTTTTAGAAGAAACATTGCCCATATTTTTAGAAGATATTCCTTTAGAAATTCGTCAAGTAATGTGGTACCAACACGATGGCTGTACTGCTCATTCTTCACGTATCGTAAAAGAATTTCTGAACAATAAATTTCCAAATCGCTGGATAGGACGTAATGGACACATACTATGGCCAGCTCGTTCCCCCGATCTAACTCCTCTTGATTTTTTTTTGTGGGGAACACTCAAAGATGATGTATATCGTGATCAACCGACTACACCAGAGAACATGCAAGAAAGAATAATTAGATCTTGTAGATCAATTCCAACAGAAACAATTGAAAGTACAATTGATTGCCTTGTAAAACGTTTAAATGTTTGTGTTATTGCTCAAGGTCATAATTTCGAACATTTAATTTAGTTCAAATAAAATGATTGCACATTTTGAAGTTATCATTGTGTGCGTGTGTGTGTGTGCTTTATCATAAATTTTCTAGTTCAAGGTCATTTGAAGGTCATAGTGTACCACATCATTGAACTCGTCTTGACATCAGCTACAACACTGTGAAGTTAAAAATATGTGGTGCTATTTGAAAATCATCGATGACCTTCAAAAGACCTTGAAAACGACTACAATAGGAACATGTTTTTATATCACCATATTTGCCCCCTTTAACAGTACAACTTTTCTCTCTAACATTTTCTTTTATCTCTAATCCTAACGGAGCTATTTAGGTGGCCTGTTTGTCGTGAACCACCCGGTATATCTCTTTAATTAATGTTTTGTAGGAATCTTAAATCTAGCTAAAGGCGGAGCGGTCGTTGGTATATAAAACTACAGTGAAGGAAGAAAGGTGCGTATCATTCAAAGCTTCGGCTGTGACTGACTGCAGGCACAATTCTCGCCGGCGATGGGAATTTTCCCATTTTTATGGCCCGCCATCTGGCCTATGTCCTAAGTGCCCTGACACAGTCCCGTATCGCACCGGACGCCTAAACAGGATCTCGGCTTACAATAACAAGCCTCCAAGTACGACACTTCCCCTCGACACGGGACGATTTACAATCCCACTTTACATCTCAAGGTTTAATCCTAACATCTTCGACATCTGTTTGTGTTTCGGACCTGGCAGACCTTTTGTAAATACATCGGCCACCATCTCGCCAGTTGGGACATAATTTAACTTTATCTTCTCATCCCTCAAAACGTCGCGAACAAAATGATGCCTTATATCTATGTGCTTAGTGCGACTATGAAATACAGGGTTTTCCGCTAGTTTAATCGCACCCTGGTTGTCGCAAAACAATTTGACCCTTGATTTGGATTCAAATCCTAATTCTAAAAGGAAACGCCGCAGGTATATGGCTTCCTTTGTAGCCTCACTCATACTCATATACTCCGCCTCAACGGAAGAGAGAGCAACTGTCTTTTGTTTCTTGGACGCCCAAGAAACCGCGGCCCCTGCGAGATTATAGCAGTATCCCGTAATGGATTTTCGGTCTTCCGTAGAGTTTCCCCAATCGGCATCCGCGTACCCCTCTATCGACGCGCCGTTGGCTCTGTAAATCAGACCTACGTCCGAAGTCCCCTTTAAATAACGTAGAACGCGCTTCGCTTCTACCCAATGCGACTTTTCGAAACAATTATTAAATTGACTCAATGCGCTGACCGCGTGAGCTATATCCGGCCTGGTAGCTACCGCTAAATACATAAGCGAACCTACGAGTTCCCGAAACGGTAAATTTTTATCGTCTTTACCTGGATCCTCGGGTTCCTTCTGTAATTTCCTGCTTAGATCTAACGGAGTCGATGCCGATTTACAATTTGTCATTCCGAATCGTTCTAGCAGGTCTCTTATATAACCTCGCTGGCTAATTTCTATCGCTTGCTTGGTACGTTTGAATTCTATCCCTAAGCAGCATTTCGCGTCGTTCAGATCTCGGATTTGAAAAATGTTTCCGATATAATGCTTGAAACGATCTATGTTATTAAGGTTACGCGAGGCTATTAATATATCGTCCACATACACAAGGACTATTAAAATGTCTTCCCCTCGCCCCTGACAATACAAACACGGATCAGCCCTGCTTGGAATTAATCCGAACGTTTTCAATTCCTCATCCAAACGACGATGCCAGCTACGACCGGCTTGTTTTAAACCGTATAAAGCCTTTCGCAATAAGCAAACCTTATCTCCGTTTCTTAAATAGCGCTTCATTTCGATAGCTTTCGCTTTTACATTATAATCGCCCCTTTCGGTTCCGGCTAAAATATCTAAGACCTTATCGACGCAACGGGGAACTTCTATAAAAATTTCTTCATCGAGCTTACCGTTCAAGTAGGCTGACGTCACATCTATTCGGTGGATTTTCATATTGTATTCAGCCGCAAGAGCAGCCACAATTCTGATTGATTGTAAACGCGCAACCGGAGCAAAAGTTTCGTTAAAGTCAACCCCGTAACGTTGCGAAAATCCACGCGCTACTATTCTGGCCTTCCGACGGTCAATTTCACCGTTAGGCTTATATTTATTACATAGGACGACGCGACTTCCTACCGCTTTTGCGTTCTTTGGACGCTCGACGATTTCCCACGTATTATTTTTTAATATCGATCCTAATTCGATGGCAATGGCCTGGTGCCATTCATTCGCGTCCGGACCCGCGATGGCGCGCTCTAGAGGGACCTCGGCCATAAACGTCTGTTCGACCGCGGTACTTGCTACCTGCACCGTATTGTACTCTTTCCGGGGTCTACCCCTCATACCTGTAAGTATTTTTCTCGGTCTCCCTCTACCTCTGCGAGACTGTTCGCCTCCGCGATTGCCATTATCCGCGTTTAATTCATTCGCGCTATCGCTCGGTTCATCTGTATCGCCCCCGTTCTCAATATTATCATTTTGACATTTTGTATTAGCAGAGGTGCGAGCACTGAAGGAGACAACACACATCAATAACGCAGGAGGATCACGCAGCGTGTCGTTTCTTAACAAATTCCCGAATTTAAAATTCCCGCTAAAATCGTTAGAAGAGGTAACGTTGCTTCAAGAAGTTCTAAGCAATCCGAAGGAATTTGATTATGGAGTAAGTACAATTTACAGATGTAATAAATAAACTAAAAGTAATTGATCTTTCATTTTCATTTAGTTAACAGAATGTCCTATTAATAAAATTTTATTTTAGGTTACGGAAATGTCTAAAATAGGAGGAGACAATTTGTATTCCTTCGTGAAGAGAGTACTGACGACCCTCCTAACCAATGAAGTTGCTCTGCAGTACAGTTGGATGGGGAGGAAAGGGATGAAGCCCTTCCACTGCTCCAAGATCGCGGAGCTCGTAATGTGTAATTATTACCCTTACTTTGGTGTTACCATAATAACGATGATTCGTATGCAAATCACTAAAAAAAGAAATTCTTATTCAAGGTGCTGCAGAAAGGGCCAATATCCACGGCAGTAAGAGAGATTCAGAAACGTCAATACAATTATGGCTGAAGAGGGCGTCCGACCGCATAAACGTTACTAATAAGCTATTTTAAGTTTAATTTTAATATTAGTTGTAACTGTAATTTTCATTCTGATTTTGATTTTAATTTTAATTGCAATTTTAATTGTAATTTTAATTGTAATTTTATTGTAATTGTAATTTGAATTGTAATTTGAATTGTATTTTGAATTTGAATTTGAATTTGAATTTGAATTAGAATTTGAATTTGAAATTCTAATTCAAATTCAAATTCTAATTCTAATTCTGATTCTAATTCTAATTCTAATTCTAATTTTAATTTTAATTTTAATTTTAAGGTTTATGTATAAAACTATTCATTATAATGAATAAAATCAATATTTTGAACACGTTCTTCTCGAAATTTGTTTTTTTCCCTCCCATTCCCTTTTCGCATGACTTATGTCATATCTATATTTGTTTGCATTTTAATTAACATTTATGGGCGGCTTAAAGACGTCTGTTTCGAGACGTCTTTAAGACGTACAGTTTTGTAACAAAGACGTTCCACAGACGTTCGGAAGACGTTCGTAGGACATTCAAGACGTCTTTAAGGCGTCTGAATGTCCATCGACAGACGTCTTTAAGACGTCTGTGTGCTATCTGGGAAGTAATTAGAATGGCGCTTCGTAGATCGCTGACATCAACGAGTATTCAGCACGTTGCTTACCGTTGCTCGTAGTGTTGTGTTTTAGCATTCTTGCGGGATACAATTGAGTTTTTATGATTTTGCTGATGTACAAAATTGTAGGAAATTTGTAATTGTAAAAAAATAATTTTTGTTGAAATTTATTATCGTAATTATTGTAAGTAAATGTCAATTTTATTACGAAATGTATGTGTTTTTTTAGAAAGAAGACTGTAATGAAATCTTCATACAGAATAAAAATTTTTTGCATCATTTTCAAGAAACCGGAGCTAAATAGACAATTTTTTTCTTCTTTATTGATATTCTTAAATTCATTTCGCAGTCTAGAATGATCCACTGTTGGGATCTAATAATGTGCTTTGGTTCGTTAATTTTTCTTGCAAAAATTCTGACAACAATTTTGTTTCTTAATTTTATATACACGAAAATAATAAATACGAAACAATCTCTAATATTCAACTTAAGGTTGGTAATAATATAACATTTTGTAAATCGATGTCTTGTGATAAAAATAAATAAAAGAAAAATAAATATATAAATTATAAAAAATTAATTTATAAAACATATAAAGATAAAAATAAAAGACTATTGATTGTACCATAAATTGATGGTGACGTTTCACACACAGTACTAATAAATAAACACAGTGTGGTATTTCTAGCCCAGGATAACAACCTGTTCTATCACCTAAGTCTGATTTAAGGATTTCGCACGGTACGGTAGTCAAACACATTAAATTGCCCGGAGAATCTCGTGTTTGCATATCTGCGAGCTGTTTGAATAGGTTGTTAGTCGAATTCGGTGTCTTAATAGTTGTTTGAATAAGTTTTCTTGTCAATCGAGACTTATGAATGTCAAAATAAAACAAGAAAATTGGACTAGATCAATTCTAAACAAGGGTAATTTTTTAAAATACCTCGGGCAATCCTTCCCTTTTTACAATGTTTAAATAGATCTTCAAAATTGTATTAATTTCAATAAAAAAGAAAATGATCAATGTCATTGCCTTATATTATATAATAATATTTGTAACAATTATTTATAATAAAACTGTAATGGTTCGAACTTTTACTTCTCGTCTAGAATATGATATACTAGATCAATTCTAAACAAGGTTAATTTTTTAAAATACCTCGGGCAATCCTTCCCTTTTTACAATGTTTAAATAGATCTTCAAAATTGTATTAATTTCAATAAAAAAGAAAATGATCAATGTCATTGCCTTATATTATATAATAATATTTGTAACAATTATTTATAATAAAACTGTAATGGTTCGAACTTTTACTTCTCGTCTAGAATATGATATACCGTCTGGAAGTATTTTATTTTATCTCAAATAAATGATTGAAATAATATTCTGGTCCATGGCTGATCCAATATTGATCGATTTCACTTGCGCCAATCATTAACTCGTGCTACTGTAATCTACACTGATTTTACGCTCGCTTTCCAGTACAATATGTAATTGACATATTTTCAATTAGTTTGAGTTAAAAAATGTATTACTTATAATAAAGCTTGTTAGCGACAGTTTGTTTTTGAAAGAAATCGAAGGCAGATAGCCCGACGCTAGTCCGCTTTCGGTTAATTTATGGTGGGGTCGAGGGTTCGCGTAACCTCTCGAAGCCGTAGTTCCTGTCGACGGACAAACCCCAGATGATGTCTGGCAACTCGAAGTTGTTCAGGTACTCGATGGGGCGCATTCGTTGACATATGTTTGGAAAGTTAGGAATCTTTAAGTATGGCAGACGACCCGACGTCGTACTGCTATCTTAAAGAACAAAGATAGTCCTTATGAAGGATCTGGCCACGGAGTGGGAGAAGGCAAGGGTGCCTTCTGGTAAGAGGACTGTGTTAGACCGCTCAGCACTTACCCCAGAACCTCGGAAAAGGGCAGTTCATAAGAATTTTCTAACAAGCTAATATACATACACGGATAAATTGTACTGTCTTTAATGATTGACTCGTACTACTGGAAAGCCCTACAGTTACAGTACAAAGGAGAAAAAATAATAAAAGTTCCTAAAAATCTTAAAAATATAATAGAATAAAAATATGCTGTAAAAATTGACTGTAATAATCACAAGTAAAAATTTCAAAATCCATTTTCGCAACTTCTATTAAACTAACCAAAATTTTCTGTATATTGATGTGATTTATTTAAAATTTGATTTATAACAATAAAGAACGGTGTAACAGAGGAATTCCTTGAAATGTTAGAACTCTCATGCTTCATTTGTTGCCCAACTAGTCGCCTACTCCTCCATCTTGGAAATTACACTGACAGTAAACAGTAACCAGAGGATGCTGTTCATGTTGCATCATAACGATCGCAGGAACGTCCCCGCGAGCGGCGGGAAATTTGAATTGCATCGGGGAAACACCGTCCACGGTCGCATATTTTCCGCTCACGTAGACCAAACTTCGAACTAATATTCCACGAGCTCTGAGAAGCTGAATGAGTCGACAAAAGTTTCGCGTTTCACCGTCGAGTTGCTCGATTATTTCCTTCTGCGCCGAGAGCGGAGGAATGCGGGAAGAAAAAGTGGCTCGCAAAGCAAATGATTGCTGACAACTTCTTCGACACGACAGAGATTCCGCTGTCAATTCTCGATGACACTCATAGAAACTCGAACATTATGCTGGAATACACTCACATCCCGTATAAATTTTAACGCATCACCGGCTGCAATCATTGAATTGTTTTCAAAAATCGACAATCCATAGCTGAGACCACAAAAGCCACAAAAATTAGTTAAAATCGAAACAATTTATTTAACCCTGGGACTCCTGCGAGTTCGAGGCCTATGCCGGAGTCATTTCTGACCCACACCCATATTTCCCTAGTTTTCTTTCGATATAAGGCGATTTGCTTATTTCGAAATAAAATAGCGTCGTCTTATATCGGAATAAAATTGTGCCTATTGACGGTCCCCTGAGCTTATCCCCACCGCGACGGATCACGAATGACCCCGGCATACGAATGGTTAACGAAAGGAAAACCGTGAAGTTAGAGTTCGTGTGATATTAATATTAAATCTACCAAACAAGTCAATACGCTAACTCTAGGAACATAGTATAATCGGTGCTTTTCGGATTATTATATGAAAGAAGATTTGTAAGCTGCTTTTTGTATAACACAATTGAATCCTATTTGATATGATTCAGTTGATAAAGTGTTAAAATTTAGATCTCATTGAGCCAAATATTTTTCTTAAATGGCAGACAAATTTTGAAATTTACAAATTATTTAATTTACTGTTGCTTTCTGACTAATCAAATACTAACATCTAGTAAAATAGAAAATGAGTTGGCCACTCGGAATATTTAAAAAGATCAGCTTTTTTCCACTTGGAACAGTATTTAAAGGGTGACGCAACGATCGAACGACGCAGGATGCTGCGTTCGCCGAAGACCAAGGGCAGTTGCCGTAATGAGCAATTAGGGTAGTTCGGAACAAGTGGGTAGTTCAAGTTTGTAATTCAGTTCCTACGGGTATTACGGATCTCGGCGCTTTCGGACGTCCAAGAAGACTTCAAAGCCGTTCGTTAATTCCTCGCGTAAGAAGCGAATCTCCTACTATTAATTAAACAGATTAATGCCTTGAACAGAAAGCCGGCATGTAGTCGGGCAAAATTTATTCAGAGGTATAAACTTTAACGGGAACTTCAAATTACAAAGGCCAGGGGCCTTCATAATACAATATAAAAGTATAGCGTGCAAGGGTGGAATCACAATCAGACTGAATAACGATTGAGTTAGTCCGAGTTGGATCTCCTGGCTTGTAAATTTGCTTCCATGCTACCTATGTTATTGACTTTCTGAAATTTTTAGCAACGACGTTGTGACAAAAAGGAGCTTAATAGTTTCCTCCGTGTAAGAAAGGTGATTAATAAATTTCTTTCATGTCGAAACGGAGCTTAATAATTTTGTGTATGCCAAAGAGGAGTTTGATCATCTTCGTCATGTCGTAGCTCCAAGAAAAATTATTAATTAATTACTAGACTGCTTTATGTGTTTCTGGTATGTTATACTGATTTACGAATAAAGTGACTGTCGCTATTGAACAATATAAAACAACGACTACATAAAAAAAAAATGAATTAACACTGCCACGTTATTTTCCTCAGCTCCATGCAAGTAATTCAAATCCGGTTTAATTTTCAATCGCTTAATAACGATGTTTAAAATTGATATTTATTTCGGAAAAGCAGCAGAAAAATTGAATCACGCAGTGAAAACATTTTAGGAAAGTAAAAGTCGAAGGAAGCACTCGCGGTAAGTGGAATTAAAACTAATTAGTTAGCGACGCTGGCTGGCGGTTTTTTCTTCGCGAGAATCTGAATGCAATCACCTGCTGCGTGAAGAACTAAATGGCGAACGATGAGGAAAACGAAAGTCTCGCGGGAAATTACCAATTTTGCGAATTTGTAACAGCTTTATATTGAAATCGTCCAAGAATAACAAACGTCAGTACGAATGGTAAAAAATATTTATAAAATCCAAGAAAATGAAATCCAAAAATTTTTCCACCGACCTTGGCTGATTTCTAATCGAGTTATTCGTTTACTTTTTACTATTTGTGTGAGGATATAAAATTTTGCAGCACAAATGGACAAAAATAATTACAAAATCCAAAATTTTCTCCACCCATCTCCGCTGGTTTTTAATTGAGTTATTCGTTTATTTCTGACTAATTGTCTACAAATCGACAAAAATAATTAAAAAATCCAAAAATTTTTCTAAAGATATCAAATTTTGCAGACACACAAAACTAAATACAAAATACAAAGAAATGAAATTCAAAGATTTGTCACCTCTGTTAGTTAATAACTGAGTCGATCGTTTTTAGTGGCACAGTTCGGTTCGTTGAAATTTGAAACAACCCTTCACAAGTCTGACAAGCAGAATTATCTATTGCGTCCACGCCTACGCAAGTTCCACAAGTTTCGTCGGGAACCGGTCGAACTTGCCGACACTGTTGAACAATTATTCGCCGCTGTCAAATATCAAAGCAGAGCTATTTCTCTATTGGCAGAGAAAGCAAATATGCAGAGCAGCCGTGCACGTGTTCCGTTTCCCAGGGATATTCAGAAATGAGATCCCCCAATTGTTTCACGCTGTACGAAGATATTACCATTCAACCGCAAACTTAACGCCAGAAACAATGACGGTTGTTCCATTAAAATCTTCCAGCATTCCTCGAATCGAATCATCCGTATCGAACTTGCCCGCAGACAAACGACAAAGTAATCTCCTATCATGTGCCCGGAACGAAAATACTATTTAACAAACATATTTCACTAGGTGTGAAAATTGATTGACGTAAACTTATATTGTTTTATAAATTTTATCAACTTGCACTGTTCGATTTCATCTATTAACAAGAATAATTAACTAACTCTTTCATTGCAACATTATTGTAAAGTTGACACTATCAATCTTTTATCTGGAATAATAGATAGTCAGCAGAATTTAATAAATTTTTCGTTGCAATATTACATACAATCGTGAAACTGACACTGTCAAGATTTATGAGGCTAACGAGAAATGATACATTTTTTTTTTTTCGTTCTATGAAAATTTTGATAATCTGATTTAACGATTATATTTCATGGAAGTAAAGTAACGCGTAAGGATCGGAAATGCACTGTTCAGGCATTATCCTAATCCTTTTTACTGGTAACAGATTGCAAACGAAAAACTGACAATGAGTGGATCACATTTTTGAAGAATCGTGTTGTTCTCACTTTTTTTCCGAATCTAAGAAGGAATTTATTGTCAGTAAAAAGATTAGAAATGGCAAACATGAAAGTAGTTTTTGAAAACGGAAAAGTAAGTCTGTATAATAAAAAGGGTATGATAGGTTTTGGCTATAGAAGAAATCTATATGAGATACCTTTTAAAATAAGTGGTACTGAAAGTCTAAATGTAGAATTGGAAAATCAGGAAGCCAAACTATGGCATAACAGGTATGGACATATTTGCAATTCAAATTTAAAGAAATTAATAAACAAACAGATGGTGGATGGAATAGAGAATGTAACAGTAAATAAGGTAGAATTATGTGAAGCATGTATAAAAGGTAAAATGACAAGATCTAAATTTGGAACCAGAACCAGAGCCAAAAGAATTCTTGAAATTATTCACAGTGACGTGGTTGGTCCTGTAACACCATTGTCACATAATGGAGAGAAATATTTTGTTACATTCGTGGATGATTATTCAAATTTTATTCACGTATACATAATTAAAAATAAGAGTGATGTTTTTGGATGTTTCAAGGAATATTCAATGATGGTCCAAGCGAAATTTAATTCAAAAATTTCAGTTTTTAGATGTGATAATGGGAGAGAGTACATGTCTAATGATTTCAAACAGTTTTGTAAAATGAATGGAACCTATATAGACTATAATGTTCCTTATACGCCTGAGCAAAATGGAAAGGCTGAAAGGTTTAATAGGAGTCTGTTGGACAAGAGTCGTGCAATGCTCTACGAAGCGAGGATGCCAAAGACATTTTGGAATGAAGCAGTGAGAGTGGCTGCATATGTAATGAACAGGAGTCCGAGTGCAGGAAACCTAAATGATGAAATCCCAGCGACTATATGGTTTGGTAAAAAACCAAATATTGGAAATATGAGAGTATTTGGATCACTTGGGTATGCACACATCCCAAGGGAACTCAGACATAAGTTTGATTCAAAAGCAACAGAATGTGTAATGATTGGATATTGTAACTCGGGGTATCGATTATGGAATATAAAAGAACAAAAGGTTATAACTGCGAGAGATGTCGTGTTTATGGAAGACACATTCTATTACAAAAGAGAAAAAGCTCTCATTGAATTAGAAAAAGATGAAGAAGTAGACATCAGAAATGAGGAAACAGACATGAAAGACGAGGATAGAGACACAAATAGAAATGAAGAAGGAAATGAAGAAATTGAAACAAGAAGAGATTCACAAGAAGAAGAACAAAGAAAGAGCAAGACTAAAAGGGAATCAAAATTACCAAAGAAATATGATGAGTATGAAATGTATATGGCTTTTGACGTTATGTCATTCCTGGACGATGTACCAACCGTAGTGGAAGAATTAAAAGATAGAGATGACGAAAAACATTGGAGAAACGCAATGAAGAAAGAAATAAATTCCATTGAAAAAAATGAGACGTGGAAGGAAGTCAATGCTAAAAATAAAACTGAGATTTTAGACACGAGATGGATATTTGCATTGAAACCCTTTGAAACAAATATAGAAGATAGATTTAAGGCAAGATTAGTTGTGAGAGGGTGTGGTCAAAAGGAATCATTTAACTATGAAGAAATCTACTCTCCAGTTGCAAAAATGAGTACAATTCGAGCGTTACTGGCAATTGGTAACCAGTTTAAGTATTATTTCAAACAAATAGACATTAAAACTGCATTTCTGAACGGTGAGTTGAAAGAAAATATTTATATATATCCTCCAGAGGGAGTTAACTGCAAAAAAGGTAATATATTAAAATTAAATAAGTCTTTGTATGGGCTTAAACAAGCGTCAAAATGTTGGAATACTAAAATTAATACTGCATTATTGAGTTACGGATTTCAGAGATCCCAAAGTGACTATTGTTTATATACTAAGACAATTAAGGGTAATACTATGCACTTGTTACTATACGTAGATGACATTATCATAGCAGGTACAGATATGAACAATATTGAGGATTGCAAAAGGTATTTACAAAAGGAATTTGAATTAAAGGATGTTGGAAACTTAAGATATTTTCTGGGTTTAGAAATAGATTATAACAGAGAAGAAGGTATACTAAAAATACACCAGGGACGATATTTGGAGAAAATTTTAAAGAGATTTAAATTAGATAACTGCCATCCCTGCTTAACACCTATAGAAGCAAAATTAAATATAAATGTAAAAGTTGAAGCAGAAGATCGCAAACCTATTAGAGAGCTGATAGGTGCTTTAATGTACTTAATGTTAGGAACGCGATTAGATATAAGTTATGCTGTAAATTATTTAAGTCGTTTTCAGAACAAAAATTCAACTGAAGTGTGGGTACACTTAAAAAGACTGTTGAGATATTTAAAAGGAACAAAAGACACTAAACTCGTGTATACTAGAAATAAAGAAGCAATGCCTTTGACGTGTTATGTGGACTCGGATTGGGCACAGGACACCAAGGACAGGAAGTCAGTATCAGGATATTTAATAAAAATTTTTGGAAACACGGTGTCATGGGTCACAAGAAAACAAAACTGTGTGGCATTATCCAGTACGGAAGCGGAATTAGTAGCATTGTGTGCAGGAGTGCAAGAAGGAATATGGTATAGGAAATTACTCAAGGACATGCGTCTGGAAATTCCAAATTTCAAAGTTTTCGAAGACAATCAGTCATGTATAGCGTTAGTGAAGAATCCAGAGAATAATAGAAGAGTAAAACACATAGATGTTAAATTAAATTTTGTTTCTGACATTTTGAAGGATAAAATTGTATTAATTGAATACGTTAACACTGAGCTGCAATTAGCGGATATTCTGACGAAAGGTCTAAATCGCATTAAATTTTATTCGAATTTTGAAGAGTTAGGACTAGAATTAAGAGAGGGTATATTGAGTGATGAATTATAAGAATGCGTGCGCTGCAGAAGTGTGATATGGTTGCGTGTGGATAAAGTGTTCCATATATAAGATAAAACATTGAGAGAGGGTGTTAAGTTTTAGGTTTTCAGAGGTTGGCAATGTTTTATTTTTTGTTCTGATGTTCTGTGAAATTGGTGAGCGTGTATTGGCGCGTGTTTCCTTCTTCTTGCAATGTACGTCTCAGAGAGAAGACGTGTTTTTTATTTTTCGGAACATAGTATTAAGTAATGAGTATTGTTAGTTTCCAAATACCAAAGTTTAGAAATAAACAGATAATCTATATTTATATATATATAATATAGTGAGTTCAAAATGGAGAGGCGAGGTAATCATTAATAAAATCCCATCCATCCATAACGTAAGAAAATAACACCACCATCTCGCAGTTTACTCAAAGATAGTCCAATTAATTTTATACACATTCTTATCTGCAGTGATAATAGACGGTATTGCATTCCACTACTTTCATCTGCTCAACTGTTTCAATATTTCACGAAGAAACTACGTTGCATTTCATAAAACATTTTAATCGCGATAAAACATTAAGCAACCGACAAAACATAGAACCCAGCTATTATAAAAATCGTTAGACCGAAATGAACAAATATTTCTAACTCAACGGTGTTACAAAAAAATATTTTTCATTAACTAATAAAACTAAAAATTCTAAAAATGACCGGAAAACGTCAAACACAATTCAGAGAACATATCTGTCCCAAAATTGCAAATTTCCTTGTACAATCGTTCTAACAAAAATCGTTAGACCGCCTATCAAACCCAAAATGAACAAATATTTTCGACCCACTCGAAAGTCTTTCTGAGAAGTTTATAAAATTGTATAAAAATTCTAAAAATTATTAAACGTCCAACACAATGCAGCGAAACCATAAAATCGCATGTATTCTTGTGTTTCTAACAAAAATCGTCATCAAAAATTCGAACTCGTCGAAGGTCTTGCCAGAAAAAATTTTCCAGAGCCGAATGAAACCGTGCAAAAATTCAAGGAAGGTCCCCCAGAGATATCTACCGAAAAAATCGCACACTCCGTATCCTACAATGCCGCGAAAATCTAAACACAATCACTTCTCACTGGGACGCCTCTAAAATCGCTCGGGAGGCTATAATTTCCTGCGACCGTGGAACCGCGCGACGAAATCCGTGCCGACGACCATACAGCCTGCCGTACAACCGAGAAAACTCGTTTTCACGACGAATGGGGATCGGATTGTTTGCGGAAACTGGCAGAAAATTGGCGGTCGCGGAACGGTTCCGTGAGCGGATCCGGCGTTTTTCGCAAACGGAGTCGGCTCACCTGTTGGCACCGAGAAAAAGGTCCCCAAAGGTGTCGAAAAGGCTCCCGAAAAGGCTCCCAAAATGGCTCCGAAAAGGTCTCCAGGGAAGGCTCCCCCTTCTTCCCGAGGTCCTCTTGATCTGACGAGACTCCGAACGAATTACGGTTGGCTGCTCGACGACGCCGGGCACCACGACTTTGCGTGTACGCGGGAATGCCGATCAGAGGCATCGCGACGCTACCCGAACACGACTGGCACCCTGCGTGGGAGCTTATAGTTCTTTGAAAAATATTTGTGTTTGAGATTGGCGCGTGCGGACGCCATAATGCCTCACCGTTCTCAACCGCGCGACTGCCAATCATAAAGTGTCCCGCGACACGCGCTAGAACACTGATGGGATCGAGCCTGTTTTCCGCGAATCACGCTTGAGGGTTTCGCCCGCGCGAGCCTCGACAACAGACGCTGTTTGTCAGTGTTCAGGGGGAGCAATCTCCCATGTATAATGTGTGGACATTAGCAGTGCCATCTGGACCCATTCCCTCATGACCTCAACTAAAAGCTATATATAGCTGCACGATTCTACACACATACATATACATATATACACATACACATATACCTACTGTACTGTACGTGACTGTATGATTACTGCTTCAAACTTAGAAGTAAACTTATAGGATATGAAATGTTTTGCAACCACTTTATTTTAACAATATTTTATTTCGAAACATACTATATAATAATACAATATTATAATACAATATAATATAATTATTAACAATATAAAAATATAATACAATATAAAAATATAACATAATACAATACAATATAAAAATACAATACAATATAAAAATATAACATAATATAATACAATATAAAAATATAACATAATACAATACAATATAAAAATGTAACATAATACAATACAATATAAAAATGTAACATAATACAATACAATATAAAAATACAATACAATATAAAAATACAATACAATATAAAAATACAATACAATATAAAAATACAATACAATATAAAAATATAACATAATAGAATACAATATTACGATATTAGATTCTTATTCTTTTTATATTTTAATTTTTCTTTTTTCGCGCGGATCTTCCAAGCTTCACGTGTTTCAACTGTGCTTGCTGGAATACTGCGTCTCGTTGTTTTCTGACGTCCTTCCCACATAGGATATTATTAATTTTGGTGCACCAGTTGCCAATAAAATTTGAAATTTTTACACTCATTATCCTTTTTTGTAATTGGTTTCCATGGTGCTCACATTTGATAAATGAAAAGTTCATTTGCGCATGCAACATGTTCTCCATGTATTCTTGGAGTTTACTTTTGAAATATACATGGGGCATGGCTTTGTGCAGCAATATATCCATTTTTTTCAATACATTCTGTATTGATGCATCTTCATTAAATCTGCAAAAAGATGCTTTGCACAACTGGCATTCCTTATGAGGGCTAACGGAAATGATCTTCTTTATAATTGTACAATTATCAATTTCCACCGATTCTTCTTGTGCTATATCTTCGGTATGTTGAGCCGCAGCACTCCTCTTCTATTATTACCTCAGATACTGCAGATTGGATGTCCCCTTCTTGTTGCTCTTCTTCTGTTAGAATCTTCTTTAAGGTAAACAGAAAGTGTCCACTGCAGATATCTTCACAATTGAAGCCAACACTTTGGCTGGAGGCAATATTATTGATTAGCATTATTTTATATGCTGTCTGGAAGCCGTATGGAGTAGGATGTATGTTCCGATGCCCAACAGATCGTATGCATCCAAAAAAATTTTCCAAGGGATCTTGATTAATTAATCTTGTTTTGAAATTTTCAAATCCCTGTGTCTTCAAAAATCTCCATAACATTTGAAATCCGGAGAGAGTCTTTATCCAATTCTTCAAGCACAGTGCTCCAGACACTGGCATTTTTGAGGCTGAATGAACATACCGCATACATTTCAGGCTTCTTATTGCATCAGACCAGAATTCTTTGTGTGCACTTGTTTTTGATAAAACCGTCCTCAGTGGAGCTTCTGAGACTGCACTGTGCCCATTAACGGAGTCGAATATGTTGTTGAAGAAGTTAAGGACTTCCGCTGTCGTGAGGCCTTCCTCCTTTGGTATTCTTAATGGGCCTTGGTCTGTTTCTACAACGCCTATAATAATGAATATTTTATCAATTATACAGGAATAACAGAACGTCCATACTATTCATATAGCAAAATATATCTTTTACTTACATTGGTGGCGGCTAAGGAATCCTATATGTGACGCCACTGTTTCGCTGAACACTTGTGATGCGTACTTCACTTTCATTTTTCTTATCTTTTGAGGAACCACATGTTCATTTGTCAGTTTCTTCATCATAGGGCGTACCACATATCCAGAGACATCCATATTGTACGCCTGTTCGATGATTTTCCACGATGCGAATTGCCTTTCGCATTCTTTTCTTCCTGGTGTCACATTAATTTCCAGGTCCTTATTTAATAAGTTGTTCCTCACTCCTTTTATTAAATGTGGCGGATCGTAGAATGGTATCAATGGAATACCATCTATTTCAATTATGTCACCTATAAGTACAAAATGATTGCATTGATTCACAATATTATATTTTTTAAATTATACGAAAAACTTAATAATGTATACATACAGTGCTCTTCTCCCTGTTTCCATTTTTTCGCACGTGTGTCTGCCTGTAATATATTGATGGCAGATACATTTGATGATCCTTGGCCACACACAGTGGCAACAACTTGTAATCCAGTTTTCTTCACTGCTTTCATGATGTCCTTGATGCACTGTATTAATTGTGGCGTTTTTGTTTGGCTGTCACAATAATTGTAGGAAATGGGCATTTTCCACCCACTGTGTAGTCCTCTTAGCATGAAGACAAGGGCGTGATCTGCAAATCTTGAAGTTCTTCTTCTGCCCCAGTCTTCGAAACCTATTATCTTGCCCTTACTACTATCGTAGTCAATATGAGGCTTCAATGACATCTCGTCCCACATCACTACGCACAACTTTTCTTGAGTACTCATGGAATCCGCTTGACTGCGTAGGTATGTCATTACAACTTGTGATACTCCAGTCTCGACTGGAATTTTCCTTAACATTTTCTTCAGTGTATTTGCACTTGGCAAATTACACAATTTCCTCAGGAGCTTGTATGATTTTGTGGACTGCTTGAGAAGTGCTAAGGCCAATATCTTCTCATCAGTTGTGTAGCGTCTTCCCTGAAAACGTATTTTATAATGTTACAAACAAATTACAATAAAATAATACAATGAAAATACAGCATATATTACATAGCAGCAATAAATAGTTAGAGGTCAAATACAATCCTATAGCCATGTCCTAACACAAAACCAGTTATAGTTAAAAACCATAAAAATGTAGAAGCAAAGATGTATGTAGATGTAGAACCAAATAAGTAGAAACTATGAAAAATAAGTAGTATAGAAGAAATTTAGTCGTAGTTATATGAAGAAACTATAAGCAAGCATCAGTCTTTCAAGCACAATCAAGTATGTAGAGTGGGTTCGTCATCACTGGAGCACATCTTCAAGCACATTGTGCAACTTCATGCATGTGAAACAGTATATAAAAAAACATTACAATTGTAAAGATTACCTTCCTTATGGCCTGCATCACATCATGTTGACCCATGTGAACAATAATAGTATTTATTACTTTATTTAATATAATGTGACTGGTATGATTTGTTGTGGCAAATATTATATTATTACATAATATATTATATATTATATTATATATTACATATTCTATTGTATTATTTATTACCATGTATGTTACTAATAGACTGCAGATTTTATGCATTTATGACAGAAATGAGTAGGTATAATTTAGAACAGTAACAACAGTAGCAAAATTTAAAGGTACTGTTATATTATTTTCAATCTATTAAACATAATCAAAAAAATTAAATTTTTATTTCAACCCAATTTGTTGCAATTCAGATAGAAAGTTTTTATTTTGCATAAAGATCCATAGTCTAGTTATTAACTACATTTACAATTTTATTTACCTGTGGCATGGATTTGGATGTCCGTAATTGCATTTCGATGAGCATCCTCTGTGTGGTGGATAGATTTTCAAATCTATTTATTAAATTAGTTTCTGACAACGCAGTTGCTCGTTCCAATCGTGCCCTTAAATCTTCCCTCTTCTTGTGCGCATAGTGGTTGCGTTTTATTAATCTTCTAGCGACTTTGTACAATCTTGCTGCTGCAACGAGCCAGGGCTGCGAGCAACGCGAGAGGCCGGCGAGGGGTTGTTACCCCAGGAATATGGTTTCAATTTGTTAGTTAGGTACGCGGACGCACCCAATGCGAGATCGGGGAGCCGCTAGGATAGTTGACGTCGAGGACGCACCTGATGCGGAATCAGGGAACCTCTGGGAGGTTGGAGTCAAACGCAGACGCACCCGATGCGAAACCGGGGAGCTACTAGGAGAGTGAAACTTCGTGAACGCACCCAATGCGGAATTGGGGAGTCACTAGGTTGGACACGCGGCGAACCCGATTTAAAGGAAGGTGGATAACTCACAGACGCACCTGATGCGAGACCAGGGAGCTGCTAGGATACGGAAGAACCCAATGCGAAATCAGGGTTCCGCTAGGATGGTATAATTTTCGTGGACGCACCCAATGCGAAACCGGGGAGCCACTAGGTTGGAGAAATCTTCGTTGAATTGAATCTAAGATTAGTAAGCCTCGTAACTTATATATAATTTAATGGATACAATCCGAGCGGTAAGATTGTATCATGTGGGAACGTTCAATTATTAGATTAGGATATCAGGCAATAATTAAAGGTTGTAGATTACGCGAGTTAACAAACAAGACAAATATATTCTGATTTGGAATGGATGTAGTAAGTGTACAATTAGAGAAATTGTTACCTAATGATGCACGGTGTTGACGCACTGGCAATGCGGGGTTAGATAGCGATTGTTGAATGCCAAATAGAATATATACCGAACTAACGGAATCTATAAGGTTATGAATTGATTCGAAAGGGACTTTAACCCGATCTCACTAGACTTGACGCGACGTGACTGCACGAGTACTGAACCGCGTCTGAATCTTGACTGAACCGCTTCTCGACTAACCGAAGAGGATGAAAATGCATGGGTTTATATACCCTAAAAATGAGAGGGGAATGTATCTGTTTTATTTTACGGTCGCATACTCGTATTTGTCGTTTCTAGTGAGTTTAAGGTTTGCAGCTGGATCTTTTGTTTATAGGGGTAAAACGAAGGGTTAGCCAGGATGTTTCCTATCAAAGACTATCTTGACAAAACATTCCAGAAGGGGATGTTTTGAAGATTTCCATATTAGGAAATCGTACGGTGCTGTTACTGAATCATGCTTCGTGCCAGCTGCGTCCAGCCGGAGTACAATCATTAAACAAGGGGCCTGTTGGGACGCTTTTCGTTCTCAGAAAAGAGATTAGAACTTCTAATCGAAATGAACGTGGAGAAACGTCTCCATACGTAACACTGCATTAGGACTCAATTGACATCTTTTCACGTTGCTCTGCAGCAGTTGATTTCTTTGTGTCTTCTGTGGAGTTGAACACAATTCTATCTCTCCTGATACTGTTGAGTGACCTGGACCAGCTACTTCGTTTTTGTTAACATCCCACGCTGTGTCTTCACAAATTGTTTCACAGCATTGATGTGTAGCTAAGGCTGGATATTCTTCGTTGCCACTCTGCACTTGTAAATGCAAAGTTGGAACAGTATCATGTCTCAATCTTCTTAGTTGAGTATACTGCAGAAATGAATCTTCTCCAAAGTGTTTATAGCATACTCTGTATTTCCGTCTTTCATTGCATGCCAGTTTAAGTATCATAGGACACTGAACTTTTTTGGCCCAAGACTCAGATTGTTTCATGTCTTTAGGGAAATAATATGCCAGCGTAGTAACACCCGACGAGCACCGTGGAACTGCACAAGCTTTCACCATTGTTTTAATGTTCAAATTTTCACAATAATTGTTCACTGTATCTTATGCACAATAATTGTTCACTTAATGTATCTTATGTCTTTATCCACTTTTTGCACTTGCTGCTGCACTCCTCTGCACCTCACTATTCTAAAACAAACTTAAAAAAATGTTCTAATTAATGCACAAAGTAAAATTCGAAAAATAAGCTCAAAAATAAGTTCACTAAGTGTCCCTCAATTTTGAAAAATTAATTCTAAAATTGATTTAACACTGAGCAAAGTATTTTTTCAATATTTCTTCAATATTTCCTGAGCTTATTAATCGAATTTTCTATAATATAAAGAAGTTATATATAATATAAAAGAAGCTTGGAAAATCTGGTTCTGAAGATTGTTGAAAATCAGCAACGGCCCGCGTGGTCCACAGCAACAACAATCAAACAATTGACAGCAGTTGACAACTCAATTCGAGACCATCCGTTCATACACATTCATACAGCAGTGGTTTTCGCGGCAATAGTAGCGTCCAATAGCAGCAAAGATTCGAACATCAGTATTGTCCAATCACGTTTAATCACGTGATGGCTGTGAACGTGGTGCCATCTAAGCTCATTCCCTCGCAAGTGAACTACGCGGTCCAAGGTCATACATAAGAGTTTCCTCCCCCTGCTCGATCCTTCTGGAATGTTCTCGAAGTAAAAACGGAAACATCTGCGCGTGACGAACTTCCCGAAGGATCGAGGTAATAAAACCGAGAGAGAACCGTTACTCTCTTTCTTTCTGAAAAACCCCAGTCAACTGTGCGTTACGTAACAAGAGACAAATTTCGAGATGGTTTGCTTATCATTCATTTATTATATTTCTTCAACCGTTGTCTGACAAACTGAAACTTTACAGTAAAGTGAAAATACAGTTAATTTATTGCAAATCTGCCTTCCATTCAATTCATTCATACAGTCCGCTTTCTCCACTTTCACTCAGCATACTTTCATACCATTCCAGATACACACTCATCCACCATCCTTTAATTCTTCTCGCGAGTTTAGTTGCATTCTTCATAGTTTCCCGCGAATCTTTCCAAGCAGGGAAAGATACGAAACAATTTGACACTTGTTTTTTTTTTATCGGCAACCATCCACTTTGAAGGGGTGAAAACAGCCCTCAAAGTTGGGGGTCAAAACCATATTTTTTGAGATATCTCGGAAACCAGACTTCGAAAAAATTTGAATTTTTTTAAATTGTGTGTTTTTCAATGGGAAATGTAGTCGCCCAAGAAAATTTTAACAAAAGTTTTTTGTTTAAACAATATATTAAAAATTTGATTTTTTTTGCAGTTTCTCTTATTTATTGTTAGTTCATTTTAATGTAAATTTGGGTGTGTGGTCTTTGATACAAAATAGGGGATACATGTTTCAGGATTTTCTTTTTTTTGCCATTTAACAATAATTATGCATAATGGAAGATAGTCTTGCACCTGGCGTGCGTAGGAAGGAATTCTGGCTTGTTTTATCGAAATATAAGCATTTAGTATAAACGTGTATAGTATTTCAAACAATACCACTGGGTTATGTGTCGTTATTGTTTTATTAGTAGCTAAAGAAGGTGGCGCATGTAGCAGCGTGACGCGGTGCTAATTACCGCGAGGCACAGAGGTCAATTTGGACGAAATCGGATTCAAAATCAAAGAACATTCGATAGAAATGAGGTAGAACGATGAAATCGATATAGCTCGAAAGACCTCGGTCGCCGAGGCATCGCGTGGATCAAAGAATAGTATCTCCTGGCCGATAGATGTCCCTAGACCCTTTGCTAGACCCGTGTTGTGGACATATATCGAGAAAACATTGTATATGTGAAAACTTCAGGATCAAATGTTGAGGTTTAGGTAATAATTAGCTATTTTATTTTCTTGTGTTAGAAATCAATAACATGTGTAGATGCATTTTCTTCTTGTATATTGATTTTCGCAGTAAGCTGCAATAATTGTCAAATTTTGGGATGATTGACATTGAAGTCGAACATTCCACTATTTTTCTGTTAAGTAATGTAACAATATTAATTTATATGTGTGTGTGTGCGTGTCACTACTACATGTCATCATTTATTCATTATTATAATATTGCTCTCGGTTCATTTACGTGAAAACATTAATATATAGTGACGTGTGCAACGACAATCGATAAAATCGAAATATTCTTGAACATACTCGACCTACAAAAATATTGCAATGGGCTATTCATTGAATTGATAATTATGTGAATGACAAGTATAATGATGTGATCTTTCTGAAATTGATGTATTGTCTAAAACATTAATAAATTTATTTTACATACTTTTTGGGTTAAATCTTTAGTTTATATCAAAATTTTTGTTTTGGATCCTCGTTGGGTTCCGTAACGCAGAACCTTTAACTTACGATCCCGAAATAATTGAGAGAAATAAAATGTGATTTGTGGGAGAGCTAACTGATTTATTGCTGTTACCACTGCGATTCTCGGAAAAGAGGCCGAGGGCTCGACGGATTGCCGTGTATATTGACGCGGCTCTCTCCCCTCGCCGCGCACCCCGAACTACTCGGTCCGCCCGAAGTGTGCGGGGAGGGAGGGAGACGAACCGCGACGACGGCCGAGTCCTCGATACAAACAAGGTTCGACATTCGCTAATTTGCTGTGTGTGCGTGCGGACGCACAGCGGCACCGAACAGCTGATTGCTCGAACAATTTTCCTGTTTATATAGTTGTGGATTACAAGTACATATATTCTAAAGCGCGGTTCTGCAACGGATCTCCGAATACATGCATTACTACACACTGAAATGAACGAGGTACTAAAAACTAATTAGTTGATTTTAACATAGTCTACCTACGTACACCTGTGAAGTGTACTTTCGTACAATAGTGTAATATGTGCACCTTAAATTTCACTTTTCCTGCATTGCAATTATCTGAAATGTCTTGTTTTCACTTTCGTTGCAAACAGAGATAGCAATTATTATTTGTTCCTTCATTCCCCGCATACAATAATTTATAATTTCCCCACATAAAATAAATTTTTACGCGTTTATGATCTCTAGTATCGTGTATTATCTCCATTTAAATTGTGAACAGGCGATATAAATTTCGAATTTACTCGCACTTCTCGCAACCAATGCTAATTATAGTACTCGCAAATTTTTAAACCTTCGCACGTTGAAAATCCGCAGATGAAAATTCGCCCACTCTCTAATAAGAAATAGAATTGTTGTTATATTATAAATATATATATGAGCCGTTTATTTTGAAAGTGGCCCAAGTCCATTTATACTTAAATTGAGATATTTAAGGGTTTGTGTTTCAATGCAATTAAAAATCTACGTACAGAATACTAATGAGTCATACCGCTTAAGTGTATATAAAGGAGTTAAATTTATAGTTCCTATTAAAATAATGGCAATTATTAAGTGAATAATATGCGTTTTCTTATCAAGAATGGAGTTAGGCCAATTTCAAAATTAACAACCAGATTCGTTATAAAATTTGAAGGAGCCCAAGTCCATTCAACATAATTTAAGATGCTTCAAATCGAAAAAAACAATACTCAATTTATTTTATATATCTTTACAACACTTCAAAAACATAATTTATGCGATTCAAAACATTTTTTAACTACATAAATTACAAAACAATTTACTGCTCATCTACATTTTGTGTGTGTGAAAGGGATTCGAAGAAATTATGATATTCCGGTGGTATATATCGTAGTAGGTCCATTATATCCATGTATTTTGCTGTTGTAATGTGTCTGATATTTTTATACAGTTGTGTCAATACAATATATTCGAACTTTCTTGGTCTACCCCGATGTGGTAATAATTCCAGGACTTCAAAATGTTCATTCTCATTCACTAATCTCTTATAGAAAATTTTACACGGTTCATTTCTGACAAAACGCATCCAACATATTTTTAACCAGTTTATTGATTCTCCGTTAGAATTTTTTACCCTTTTAAAAATTGCGTCTTCTAATAATTTTGTTGATACAAAATCTTCTGGTTTCATTTAATTTACAATAAAGTTATTACCTTTTCGGCACTTTTTGATAATATTATAATAATGTTGGGGGACAAACAGTAAATTATTTTTTTTTAATGACATTTCTACCACGCCAAAATCTCTATCATTTGGTAAAAACGAATATCCTGATATTAAGAATTTGTGATCTATGATTTCCACATTATTTTCAACAGTTTGCACAATTTTTAGCCACATTAAAGCTACTTTAATGTTTCTATTTTGTCCTGCACACATGCCACTGTAAGCTATAATGTGTCTTTCACTTCTTAAATTTTTAACATGTTTTAGGATGCATGAAGCTATTTCTTGAGCACCGTTTTTTGTAAAACTGAGGTTAACTTGTTAAATACTAATTAATTAAAATTACCTTCATTACTGCCTTCGGACATTATCAATAATAAATATCTCAATTTAAGTATAAATGGACTTAGGCCACTTTCAAAATAAACTGCTCAATTATTGAATTAACTCTGAAAACTTATGTGTCCAAAATTATCGTATTTACTCGGAATATAAATAACCTCAAATGCTTTATTGATAGATAATTTGAAGTTGTACATGTAACCACGGCCAACCGGAAATAATTGACAAATGGACTTAGGCCACTTTCAAAATAAACGGCTCATATATTGTTTGAACTACCAGAAAGAAAGGAGGTGTTAGCTGCGTTTCTTGATGTTCATGGAGCTTTTGATAATGTTTGTGTTGATATTCTTCTTTCCAAACTTGCGAATATTGGCTGCTCACTTAATATCGTAAAATTCATCAAGTTCTTAACTCATGAAAGATTTGCGTTCTCTACTCTTTCTGAAGATACGAACAGAGTTGTCTGTAGGGGCGCCTCTCAGGGCGGCGTTCTTAGCCCTTTGCTATATATTATTTATGTTGCCAATATCTCCGATAATGTAATGAGCTCTGTCACTGTCTCTCAATTTGTAGATGATAGTGCTGTTTTCCATGAATTCGAATCTACTAGCAGTGGCAGAAATATTATTAAAGTTCCGTTTCACAACTATTTTTGTTTTGGGATTGTAACGAAAATTTAAGAAATGTAATTTGTAGAATCATGTCGGTTTCGGTATTGTAACGATTTCGGTATTCATCCAAAGGCTACGCCGAGTTTACACACGGCCGCGCGTCTCGGCCCCCTACTACATATTATTTAAAAATGCTTTCTAGTTAGGTATGTATATAAAAACTTGTATGTTACTAATTGTGCTAATTGTTTAATTATTTTCCATCAATAATCATTACGTATATCGGTATATCAACTATGATTATTGTTTTCAGGTAGATGCAGCGACAGGACTGTTGACGTCAAACAAAATAAGACAGATGAGGTATCGATGAATTCTATAAGTATTGGTAAGTTAATAGAACTATGTAAACGAATTTAAATATGGAAGTACCTATTTGTAAACAAAAATCTAAATTTTCAGGAAACCAGCAAACCCAAAACATGGTAATATTATTGTAAAGAAAGTAATCTCTGTGCATATGCATGGAGAGGGATGCCGAAGCAACCCGAGAGTTACCGAACCAAGCCGACGTGGTTCGTACCTGCGTCGTAATAAAAACTCTGTCGTGGTCGTGCGTAGTATCCACACGTTTTAAAAGAATAGAACCGTTCCACCTTATATATATATATATATATATATATATATATATATATATAAATAAATCTTATATATATATAAATCAAAAGTATCATTGTTAAACCAAGTTAATAACTACTTATAAAATATACATTGTTAACACAGATCAGTGATAAGCACCGTGCATTTTCCTCTCCACTTCCGCGCGGTAAATTCTTTCCCTCGCAACAATTATGGAGCAGCATTTGAAAACGATCATCGACTTACAGCGTCTACTACGATTTACGTCACTTTTAACCGCTTGTAGCTCGTGTCTATATCGATTTCGATGAAATTTTTAGGGTGTGCATAAAAAACATACATATATTGTGACGTCGCAGAATTGCCTACGTCCTTCCGAACCGATAACGAGAGGTCCGCCCACGCCTAGATGGAGGGGTTGCTGAAGGAGCAGGAGCTCGTTGTCCGGGACATCTGGAGCCCCAATTTCATTCCTAATGTACTATTTAATAATAATAATATTTAATAAACCATGGTGGCATTAATCGGCATAACATGCATTACTGGAGTGTAGAAAATCCCCACTGGTTACGACAAGTTGAACATCAACGTCTTTGGTCGGTTAACGTTTGGTGTGGAATCATGGGGAAAAAACTCATTGGTCCTTATTTTATTGAAGGTAATTTGAATGGAATCAAATATCGAAATGTCCTGGAACAGGATCTACCATCACTACTTGAACATGTTATCTTGGACGTTCGACAAAGTATGTGGTTTCAGCATGACGGTAGCCCAGCGCATTACTCAATAGCAGTACGGGAAGTATTAGACTTAGAAGACATTCCCGGTCGCAGAAACGCGATCGTTAGGGAAATCGGGAGATGAGAGAGGTCAGGGGCCCTCCCGTCGGGTTGCGTTTCTGCGTAGCGATCATAGGGCACGCGACAGCGATTGGCGGAAGAAAAGATTAGGAAAGTGGGGGACGCCTCGCATCCGCGTTCTCGAGCCCACCGAAACTTCGCGTCACTGTTGCATTGGCCGTAGAGCAAACAAGTCGTTATCCGAAACTTTGTAACCGCGTGCGTAACACCCAGTCGCAAGTGCCTGCCAGGGCGTGCTGTTGACCAATCCAACAGGCGAGAATCACCGCTGCCGGTGATAAGTGCCAACCGGGCTTACTGTTTCTTGCTATTCACGTTAACGTAACGTAATTTTGTAGCAGAGAATTCGTGGTGGCTCGAGTGGCGTCGGGGACAGGTCTGATCGGGTTAGAGTTTCTTTTGTGTGCCGCTTGAACGGGTTTTTTTGCGCTTTTTGTAGGACATTTCCCTAGAGTGAGCAACAGGCGTGAGTTCTTGCAAGGTCCGCGCTATTTCGTGCCGAGAACACCCTATGTTCCGTCCGCAACGGACTTTCTAAACAGCCCTTTCCTGGCATTCGTAAAACAGCCATTTAGATTCTTTTCCCGAGAGAGAACCCAGTCTCAGCCCGCCGAGCACCCAGAGGAGCCTCTTCCACGGAACGACCAGCGTCCGCAACACCGAGCTTGAGCAACACGACCAGCGAGCATCGGCCGAAGGAGATTAGCCCGGTAGGAAGCAGCCGGAAGGGTCTAGTCCGGTGAGAGTCAGCCGAAGGGGTTTGGTCCGGTGAGTGTCGGCCAAATAATTACGCGCGTTCGAAAGTCTTGTGTCCCGAGTCAGACACGGTTACACTCGCCGTGTGGACTCAAAAGCTGAACTATTATTATCGACGTCTTGTCCGCGACCTCGTGATTCGCGCTATCGCCCGAAGCGAACCGCGCGATGCAACAATGGTATACCAGATAATTCTGAATCTGAGGAAACAAGTGATATCGAAATGCCTGTTCCTTTTTGCAAGCGTAATTTTAAGAAACGTCGCCTTTTATTATCTTCATCGGAATCAGAAGATAATAGTATGAAAACTGCACCAAAACAAACAAAACGTAAAACCAAATTTTCCTGAACACAAAGACATTTTCAATGAACAATTTACGAATTTGATAACCAGAACAGTGGAATCAAAACAAACATAACTAGGAAATCATCTATTCTCGAAATATTTCAAATTTTTTTCGGAAGAGCTACTCAATAGATTTCATTGTCGAGCAAACTAAAAAATCTTTCGAAAATAATACAAGAGACGATATACACAGTTCTAATGCAACTACTGTTCCAGAAATGTAAAATTTTTTAGCCATTAGCATGCTAAAAAGCATGGGGCGAATTCATGCAATATCTAACGATAACAATATTACAAACCACGATCCAATTATGAAAATACGTTATATTGTTGAACAATTAAGAACATCCTTGTTACTGCGTAACAACAGCGAACCGTTAAATTGTCAAACGAAGAAAAAATAAAATATCGTATAGCCTGCCTTGCCGTGCAGCATACCGGTCAGGGATGCCTTTGGGTAGCGTGGCACAAACTCCGTATTTAAAATTAATCAGGGGTGCAATAGAATTACCAGTAAAACACCGTAAAAACCGTAATTTGTACAACCTTCTAATCTGCGTCTGCCGACAAAACGGTTGGGCATTTATGAACACGCGATAAACTTCGGAACGTCTAAATTGTTTTATTGCCGTAATCGTCAACTACCTGCGCTGACGAACCGGGAAATTCCCAGCGTTAGTCCACCCCCACAAGGAGCGTCTTCCGACAAAAATATTCCGCCAATTAAATTTCGAGAAATCAATCCCCCGCCAACGCTCGGTTCGCATGCAGACCAGGAAAGATGAGACTCTCGAAAACCCGGCAAAGCAACAACATCTAACATCTAACTCGCCGTCCGATACATTGTAACTTAGTTCTCACTCGCCGTAGTCACCGTACAAGTTCTGGTTAGTGTCCCTCATCTTCGTTTCAAAAATACAGTTGTTCCTGTTATCCACATCCACAGTTTGTCATCATTATCCACCCTTCAACTATTCACTCGCCAATAAGTCTGCGTGTGTGTGAAGTGAGTATTCGCCGAAAGATGTTCTTTCAATTTAATCTTCAACTTTGCTCACATTTCAACGATCCTTTAAAAATGCATTTTATCCATATGAAAAATATGTATAGATGAAAGTTTGTTATTATCTAAAAGGAAGATGTTATTTTAAACAATATGTACCGTCAAAAAGAAGCAGGTTTGGGATCAAATCCTTTGTGTTGTGTGATAGTCAGACAGGCTATATTCAAGATTTACTTGTATATTCCGGGGCAAACATGATAATTTCTGAAGATATACCATCCAAATCAATAGGAAAGTCCGGACAGATAGTGGTGACACTTCTTAAACCTTATCTTGGAAAAGGTCACGCACTAGTGATCGACAATTGCTGCAGCAGTCCCAGTTTATTTCTCGAATTACATAAAAACTTAACCAACGCGTACGGCACGGTAAGAAAGAACAGGGTTCACAATAAAAAGGGTACCAGAATTGAATAAAAAGATTATAAAAGGAGAATGTGTATTTCGTTCAACAAAAAATATATTAGCCTTGAAATGGATGTACAAGTGGGAAGTGTGGATGATTTCCACCTATCATTCTGCCAATATCATTGAGACAGATAGGATACATTATCTTACAAAAGAAGAAACAATTAAACCACAATGTGTAATTGATTACAATAATACAATGGGGTGGGGGGGGGGGGGGGCAGTTGACAAAGCTGACCAGATTTTATATAGCTTAAATTCTACCAGGAAAAGTTTAAAATGGTATAAAAAATTTTTCTTTCATTTATTGGATTTAGCTGTATATAATACATTTATTTTATACAAGTATCTAACTGGAAGAAACCTATTGTTTGCTAAATTTCATTTACATTTCATAAAACTAATTTTACACAAGTACCGTGCAGGTAGAACACGTGAATATAAATCAATAGGTGGAAATCCTAATAATCTGCCTTTTCGCTTAATACAAAGACATTTTCCGTCTCCGTACTGTTACGTATGGAGACGTTTCTCCACGTTCATTTCGATTAGAAGTTCTAATCTCTTTTTCTGAGAACGAAAAGCGTCCCAACAGGCCCCTTCTCTAATGATTGTACTCCGGCTGGACGCAGCTGGCACGAAGCATGATTCAGTAACAGCACCGTACGATTTCCTAATATGGAAATCTTCAAAACATCCCCTTCTGGAATGTTTTGTCAAGATAGTCTTTGATAGGAAACGTCCTGGCTAACCCTTCGTTTTACCCCTATAAACAAAAGATCCAGCTGCAAACCTTAAACTCACTAGAAACGACAAATACGAGTATGCGACCGTAAAATAAAACAGATACATTCCCCTCTCATTTTTAGGGTATATAAACCCATGCATTTTCATCCTCTTCGGTTAGTCGAGAAGCGGTTCAGTCAAGATTCAGACGCGGTTCAGTGCTCGTGCAGTCACGTCGCGTCAAGTCTAGTGAGATCGGGTTAAAGTCCCTTTCGAATCAAAACGTAACCTTATAGATTCCGTCAGCTCGGTATATATTCTATTTGGCATTCAACAATCGCTATCTAACCCCGCATTGCCAGTGCGTCAACACCGTGCATCATTAGGTAACAATTTCTCTAATTGTACACTTACTACATCCACTCGCGACACAAACAATTACACTTGTAACTACTCCAAATCAGAATATATTTGTCTTGTTTGTTAACTCGCGTAATCTACAACCTTTAATTATTGCCTGATATCCTAATCTAATAATTGAACGTTCCCACATGATACAATCTTACCGCTCGGATTGTATCCATTAAATTATATATAAGTTACGAGGCTTACTAATCTTAGATTCAATTCAACGAAGATTTCTCCAACCTAGTGGCTCCCCGGTTTCGCATGGGGTGCGTCCACGAAAATTATACCATCCTAGCGGAACCCTGATTTCGCATTGGGTTCTTCCGTATCCTAGCAGCTCCCTGGTCTCGCATCAGGTGCGTCTGTGAGTTATCCACCTTCCTTTAAATCGGGTTCGCCGCGTGTCTCTCCTAGTGACTCCCCGATTCCGCATTGGGTGCGTTCACGAAGTTTCATCCTCCTAGTAGCTCCTCGGTTTCGCATCGGGTGCGTCTGCGTTTGATTCCAACCTCCCAGAGGTTCCCTGATTTCGCATCAGGTGCGTCCTCGACGTCAACTATCCTAGCGGCTCCCCGATCTCGCATTGGGTGCGTCCGCGTACTTAACTAACAAATTGAAACCATATTCCTGGGGTAACAACCCCTCGCCGGCCTCTCGCGTTGCTCGCAGCCCTGGCTCGTAACAGTACATTAAAAATGCAGCAATTCGAAAAAACGCAAGAAGCAAACGTGTAGTATGTCAAAAACACAACAAAAGACGTGAGACACATGACCTATGTAAGAAATGTGATGTACGATTATGTATTTATCCGTGTTTCAAATTATATCACACTTTATTAGATTATTAGAGATCTTGTGAAAACTTGATTATTGATTATAGTCAAGGGGTTAACAACTCGATACTCGATATTTCGTCAATTCACTCGCTCGCGACTCTCGCTCTTCTGACACAACATCCCTCGCATTCGTCCCTTTTATCTAAGGCCCAGTTTTCATTCTTCCTCTATCCCACTCTCATTTTCTTTCTATCAGTTTCGAATCCATTCAGAAAATCCAATCAGTCACGTACGCGCCCTGCGCTTGGCGCCCTAAACACTTCACTCCTGTCACCGAGACCTAAACACTCTTTTTTCACACTTCGGGCCAGACAGACTTCCTTTCACGCAGGACCCAAACACGTTGGCGCCACGATGTCGCGTCCACAGTTATTCTAAACAATCACTCGAACACAGTGTCACATTCATAACCCTACAATAATTTTCTACAAGAAATTGGTCACGAATCAATTTGTGCAGTTAATAAACTTCTACTTTGAATCAAGGGCCAGGTTAAAAAAGGATAATACAGGAAGTACGCTGACAAATTGTAGGCATAGCGAATACGTGACAGCGGTCGCTAGTCAAAAATCGAACGGTGACAGGCGTCTTCAGGGGATGAATTGATATATAATCAATAGGAATGTTAACGTTTATTAATGCAATGGAAAGTTACAATATCGCGTGTACAGTGGTGAAAAAATATTAATCGTTATTGTAGCAACAGGATTTTTGAGTGTAAAATATCTGACCTTTATTTAGGATAACGCGGCGGAGATGACAATGGTAAGATCGCGAATGTATAATAAAACGTGTCTGTATTCGTAAATCCTTAATCGTAAGCCGTGAATCATAATCGTTAACCGTATTTCCGTGGTGCTGTTCGTATCGTCGCGTTTCACAAGAAGGTCCGCCCGCATACTCCGCGGCCTGGCTTTATCATCATACACACAGGCACGATCCGGCGCATCTACATGGTTTCTTCCAGTGACCCGGTCGGGGTCGTTCGGTTGGAGGCCTCCACGGTATAATAATTCCCACATTATGTATATATGACTGTATAACTGAAGACTGAGTATGACAATGTGGGTTTTCTCTAAATATGACGACGCGCTCGATATGACTACTTCTTTTCGACTGACTTCGGCCCTTGCTTTCCCTTCCCAGAAAAAACCCTTATACCTAAGGAAAAGTATACCGTCCCTTAAGACCACAGTTTTTGGAAGTGGTAATCGTTGCACACCAACAAGGGAGAGGACAAGCAAAATAGTCCAATCCCATGTTTCGCGACGCGAATTAAATTCTCATTTTGAGTCTCTTTGAAGTCGTTCCAAAACGACAAGCCGTTTAATTAATAACGATCTAACGAACAAGATGGCGGCGGAAAGCGAATAAAAGACTGCTCTCGCATGTGTGAGTCACGAGATTCTTATAATGAGATAGTTGGCTAGAAGAGAAGAGAACAAAAAGAAGCAACCGGTAAATGCGAAATTCGGAATCTGTCACCTGTGACCCAGAATTCATAATCAAGACAGGTCAACGTCTTGACTTCGTTTCAAGTAAATAGTGGAAACAATTCATTCTACACGAAAATTGTCGAGAAAAACATTTTTTAATGGTCAATTCAACCTCTTAAAAATTCCCACATATCGATTTGTTTAAAAAGTACGTATAGTAACACTAAAACTAGAGGCCGCGTCAAAATAACGGATTCAGTATTATTTAATCTACGAGTGGCGAGATAGTGTGCAAACGCATTCACGGAAGATCATTCAAGAAATATATTTCAATACATTTCTGGTACGTTCACCGAAACAAAATACTTGAAGGTATACTAGCTACTCATCCCACGCCTGGTATTGAATAATGATACAAAACAAAACAATTGAGCTGCACAAGACCCTGCTGTTAAAACACGGAATTTATTTATCCTACTCAGCACCTACATGGTGTAGACGGAAATAAAACGATTTTCTCTCTGTAGACATTTTCCAGCAAGAAATCAAAATTTCATTGCATTCTCTTGAAAGCCTCTCGAAAGCCTCTCGAAAGCCATGCCCGTCCAGTCTCGTTTTCTCCGTCAAAATAAAATGCAATAATATCGACAATAAAAGCTAACGTTTCAGGCGATGCACTTTAAAATTTCGCAGGTGATGACCGAAGCCGCCCCGATCAATCGTCTTATATAAAAAAATATTATGTCACTAGCATGTGACCGATGTGTTACTCAAAGTGTTAACGAGAAATAAAATCATAATATATTAGCAAATTCGAAAAAGGGAAAAGGGAAGAGGAACAGAGATAAAATGGTGTTCGAACACGTGTTAATAGAACAGTCGAAAGTTTCATTAGCCAACAAAATGAAATACGTCACAGCGCAGTGCGTGCATCCAAGTGGAAAATGTCCTTTCATTAGCGTGCACTGTGCATGAATTATATATGCACCCTGTACGCACTATACAGTGAATTCTCGTCATAAGCCAGTTGCGCGATTGTGGCGACTGACTATTATACGAAATCGGAGGTTCTCGCCGAGCGTCGCATTTGAAATACACAGGGCACGCTGGACCCCTAAGAGTCATATCCGTCTACCAGTCATAAAAAAACCTATGACCACTAAGCGCTAGTGACAAGAAGACTGCGAAAATATCCTTCTCCTTTCATACGAATATTTGTGGAATTTTTCTGACTAAAATGGAACCAAATATGATATAATTTCAATGATATTTACTTGTGTAATGAACGATGAAAGTTACTTCCCATTACAATTATATTAACGGAAAATTAGTGTAAAATGATCCGAATTGTATCGCGTTTTGTATCATTTTAGTAAACAAAATTTAGCAAATATATTAGTGAAAGTCTCGTAAATAAATAATTAATAATAAAAAGTTTAAATTTTGATTTAAAGGCCTGAGCTCACGTCAGTCTTTCATTTTTCCCGAACGCTTCGACTCTCCGCGTCTCTCTTTCTTTCCCATACGTTGCCCTTGTTTTCTACGCGAAACTTTAATCGTTCATTACACACGTAAACATCATCGGAAATATATCATATTTGGTTTCATTTTAATCAGAAAAATGTGACGAATATGTTGATAAAAGTTTCGTAAAAAATAATGAAAAATAAAGAAGTTTTGTTATTGGATTAGTAGTGGTATCCTGGTTTTACACCGATATACGACGGCGGTGGCGGCGGCGGCGGCGGTGGCTCTCCAGCTTCGGCCCCTCACGGGATATACCCCGGGGTAGTGGGGATAATGCGATGTCGGCTAAATAAAATGCTCGACGATGTGTGAATGTATGTACACCCCCGATTCACTGTACTGATGAACGGATTATCATAAGCTCACCGATGCAGGGCAGACAACGTGCACCCTCGAACGAAATGAAGTTTATTTTTCCATTCGATTACGTTTTTTACATTTTCATTACAGTGTAAAATGCATTCTATATTAAAGAACAAACGATAAAAAAAGTTTGTGTGCCTTTGAAAGGCAAAGTTTCTGTTGCAACCATGCTGTACTTTATCGAAAATGCTCATCGAGTTAGGGATTGATAGAATAGTCTGCAAACAACGCATCAACCGGGAAAGCAGAAAAGCAATAAGCATATAATCGGTTGTACGTGACTAATGAGAAATTTCATTACCCGAGTAACCGTGCAACAGTACTTTGATGATCAGGGAAATCATGGTAATATCAGCTGGTATGGTATTTACGCATGGTATGGTACGCAGGTATTTACAATCGGATATTTACCGTTGAATAACATTTCCTGGGAAAACAGATGTGTGTGAAACGGCCGACGCAGAGATTATTACATGAAACTGCAGCGTTGTCGAATGCAATGTATCCAGTTTAATCATTCCTTTTCGCTTAATTGTCGTTCATTGCTTAACAGGAATTGAACCGTAAAATATACAGGGTAAATCGCGAATCGTGATCAGTAGAGATTATTCTGTTATTAGCAGTACGATCGAAAATATTTTTATCAGCTTTTGCATGGTTTCAAGAGAGTTTTAACGTGATTATAAAAAATGATTTGTCAACTCTCTTTCTTAATGTTTTTTTCAAGGTCACCTTGAATTTACTGTAAATAAACATATAATTTCTTTACGCCTATCTGTTAGAGGATTTCAAGACGAATTCGGTAAATATCGGCACATATCTTTTTTTCGTCTGGGTCGAGAAAAAATTAAAAAACTTTGTATTACAAGGAGTATCATATGCTACGCCGTTGTACGCGTTCGAATGTTTTTTGACAAATCAAAATTTACCATCCTTAATTATAGCGATGTTCAAAATGGTGTCCACGAGCTGCAATGCACTCGCGTACACGGTGAATAAAAGATTATTTAGCATTTTTTATGGCCTCTGCACTGATAGCTGAATGTGAGTATAAATCCACAATCCTTCGTCTCATATCTTCCGGTATTGTTGGAGCATCTGCATAAACTTCTTCTTTTAATGTACCCCATAAAAAGTAATCTTATGGGATAAGATCGGGCGAACGAGCTGGCCAATTAATCATACAGTAATCTTTACTGATCACGATTCGTGATTCACCCTGTATAATTTTCCCACCTTTAAATTCCCAGAGTGGCTCACAGAAATTTTCGAGTATTTTTAAAAAGATGATGGCGAGATCTGAATTAGGCATCGCTCCGAGTTAGTCAACGCGCAATCGATTTCCTTAAAATCAGTCGATTTTTACAGAAAAAGTAAGTGGATACTCGATCGATCGATGTCAATTATTAACTATTTGCTATTCCTTGTATGGAACGCTTAATACTGTGATATACTGTTTAGATTTTTACACCATGCCAAGAAATTTTAATTCGCTGTATCTCATTCTTCACAGCATTGTTAGAACATTTCCTACCGAAGAAGAATTCGAAGTTTCTGCTTACTTAATGGTCTAACGTGAACTCTACTAAATTTGCTGAACCCAGAGCCTCCAAAAGACTGCTATTATTAACAAATTGTGTCTCCCTTTACCTACAGAAAGGGCCTAGCCGATTAAGATGGTCAAAACTGCCCTTAGAGGTTTTTCAATGATTAATGAACCATTCGAAAGCTGACCCAGAAAAACCCCTCTGAGCAAAATTTCAACCCCCTATCTTGCCTGTGAGGGTAGTTACAGGGTAAATTAGATTTCGCGCTTTTCCGCGCATTTCCCACACTCTGATGCTTCCTAAAATTCTGAAAAAAATGTGGCATATTTTGGATCCTAAGACAGATTTTTGAGAATTTTTTCAGATTTTTTTCTTGCAAACTGTGGTCGCAAAAAATGAAAAACCTCAAAAAAATCGGAAAAATGTACATTTCTCAAAAATATGAAAACATGCTATTTTGCTGTTTAGTGCCCCGATAAAGTACCATAACAGGCAGTGTCCTCAATTTTTTTTAGATTTTTTCTTGTGGGCACTTTTTGTCCAGACAAGAAAAACCGAATTTTTTCGCCGTTTCTGCTATTAGGAGGAAAGTTACACTTGTTGGTTTTATCGCAGGTATATATTAAGTCATTTTAAACATTATTACATTGAAACAAGTAAGTGTTTGACCTAAGAAATGTTTTAAGAGAAAAAATGGATTGTATTTTGTGCGATATATACCAGAATGTTCGTAACGTTTACAACATCGCCGGTTGGCACAGCGGTTAGGGCGTCGGACTACGGAGCGGATACGCTGGTGTTCGAATCCCGTCGGTGGGAAAGTTTTTTTCCATACGTCATCTTTATTTTTTCAATTTCTTATATGGTTTATTTATGTGATTTTAACAATATTTTTTTAATGTTTTAAAAATATTGAGGTAACATTTTTAACTAACTTTTATTTATATCACTCCGATTTTACTTCGAATTTAATGATATTATTTTCTTGGATTAGGCAATAAATTAATATTTGTATTATTGTGTTCGTCCACGATTTCTGCCAGATATGAAATTGCTTGTGAAAATTGGTAAGATTCCGTGAAAAGAATTTTTAAATCTACTTCTGTCATTTCCGGAAAATCAAGAGTATCTACCGAGGATACTGTTTGAAATGGAGTCTTTTTGCAGTTCCAATTGTTTCCAATTTTTGGAAAGGTTTTGTTGTCTACTTGTTTGTGTAGGAGCTGGTACTTTTGACCTAGTATACTATGAATTGCCTCTGCATCCCACCGAAAATAATGAACTTCTTGATCCGTATCATAAATGTCCACAGAACAAGTCTTTCATTCAAGTAACTATAAACGGGAATTACTTCCTCATGTACCTTACAATAAAGAGGAATGGCTTAGGCTTATTTGTACCTGATACCTCACTTTCAAAATAGTGGTAGTATGTAGCCCTTTTCTCTCAATTTGACAAAAACCAATACTTTGCTGAGTGTTATTTATTCAGAGTTCTTCTTATTACCTCCCTAATTTCTGAAGACGCAAGGCTTAGAAACTAGATTAATGAATTTTAATATTAACAATGTTAAAAAGGACCGCAATGATGAACATATACAATTAGAGAATCGAGGAAATAATAGATACTGCGAAACTATTTTTGTATGTATTTTAGTTAAAAATGTTATCTCAATATTTTTAAAACATTAAAAAAATATTGTTAAAATCACATGAATAAACGATATAAGAAATTGAAAAAATAAAGATGACGTATGGAAAAAAAACTTTCCCACCGACGGGATTCGAAAACCAGAATATCCGCTCCGTAGTCCGACGCCCTAACCGCTGTGCCAACCGGCGATGTTGTAAACGTTACGAACATTCTGGTATATACCGTACAAAACACAATCCATTTTTTCTCTTAAAACATTTTTTAGGCCAAACACTTACTTGTTTCAATGTAATAATGTTTAAAATGACTTAATATATATCTGCGGTAAAACCAACAAGTGTAACTTTCCTCCTAATAGCAGAAACGGCGAAAAAATTCGGTTTTTCTTGTCTGGACAAAAAGTGCCCACAAGAAAAAATCTAAAAAAAATTGAGGACACTGCCTGTTATGGTACTTTATCGGGGCACTAAACAGCAAAATAGCATGTTTTCATATTTTTGAAAAATGTACATTTTTCCGATTTTTTTGAGGTCTTTCATTTTTTACGACCACAGTTTGCAAGAAAAAAATCTGAAAAAATTCTCAAAAATCTGTCCTAGGATCCAAAATATGCCACATTTTTTTCAGAATTTTAGGAAGCATCAGAGTGTGGGAAATGCGCGGAAAAGCGCGAAATCTAATTTACCCTGTAACTACCCTCACAGGCAAGATAGGGGGTTGAAATTTTGCTCAGAGGGGTTTTTCTGGGTCAGCTTTCGAATGGTTCATTAATCATTGAAAAACCTCTAAGGGCAGTTTTGACCATCTTAATCGGCTAGGCCCTTTTTAATAATGAACATAGGAACAACAAGACTGGAGTATTTGATTTGTAGTTTAAAGTCCCATAAAAAAATAATGAAAAATAAAGAAGTTTTGTTATTGGATTAGTAGTGGTTTCCTTGTCTCCCACCGATATACCCGATCCGGGTCATGTTCACACTTCTCGGAGGCAGCGGCTCTCGAACTTCATGACCCCTGACGAAGTATACCCCGTGGTAGTAGGGATATTTCGACGTCGGTTAACTTAGAAGTCTAGGCGTCCCGATTTCGCTGTATCTTTCGAAATTGACTTCTCGAAAATAAACCGCGTACACTCTATCTTGGATTGCTACGCGAAATTGCCTGCGTGCAGAACGACGCATCGTCGCCATTATTTCGTTAAATTCTGCGTTGGCTCCAGAATACAAAACGTTCTCCTCGTGCGAAGAAGTAATGTCGCAGAAGAAGACGTCGTAGAGGGTGAGGGAGAGAGAGAGAGACTCCCTCTCCGCGAGAAGGCAAGTCGCTGGGGGACGTCACTTCTGTGCTCGTCGGCCCCCACTGCGGGGCGGACGCAGAAATCGTGGCGGTGGGCGCAGCTAACCCCCACCGCCGACATTAGGTATGGGTGCGCAATGTACTGCCGCATCTCAGGGGTGGTTATCACCACATTAAAAAAAAAAAAGAAAGGAATACGATACGCTCTGCTACCGTAGGCACAGAAACGGAAGCGTTTAGTTCAAGTTGTCCAACGCATAAATAAATTCAATCTTGTAATTTTTACAAGGCAACATACATCAGTCACTTTTTGTTCTTAATCCTACAATTATTGAAATTATAATCTTATTTCCAATTTCACCTATTGATGTTTATTATAAATTTATAAAGTCCACCGTCTACTAATTCTTTATCTTGAATCTAGAACGTTTCTCTTGTTAATTACTTCACATAAAGTACTGTTGCTCCATGGAACATATTGCCATAGATTGACCTAATAAGAACCTGATCTAACAGAATCGTTACCTTCCTTTTCTAAATGGTCATGGCCGATATCGTTCGCGAGCAATCTGAAAGGCAGCCAAACGTGTTTCCTAGCACGATCTTGCACAAATATAGAGTAATACAGTGATACGGGTGGATTAATATCAATCAAACTGGATCTCGAGGCCATTCGGATCATGCTCAAAGCGAGATCCCGTGGGCCAACAGATTCTTCAAAGCGGCTTCCGGTTTGAGCATGAAACAAGAAGACAGACGAATGGTTGGCTGAAATCGAATGAATGTCCTCTACTTTGTCAGTAGAAGGGGGAAACGTTGAACGAGATATCGGAGACGACACCGGAGCTTGTTAGAATACGTGAAATCTCAGTCGCGTGTCATGTATCGTTAAGTACTTGTTGTGCCGAACAGTTACAAAACTTCTTTATTTTTCGTTACTTTTTTTATGAAACTTTTACCAACATATTCGTGGCATTTTTAAAATGGAACCAAATATGATATAATTCCGATGATATTTACGTGTGTAATGAACGATGGAAGTCTTACCATTACAATTACATTAACGGCAAATTAGTGTAAATGTGATCTGAATTATATCGCGTTTAGTATCATTTTAATCAGAATAATGCCACAAATATATTGGTGAAAGTCTCATAAAAAAATAATTAATAATAAAGAAGTTTTCATTTAAAGGCCTGCGCTCACGCGGGCTTTGATCTGTGCCGGCGACCGCAACTCCCCGCGGCACTTTCTTTCCCATTGGCTGTCCTTCTCTGCGTTCGAAACTTTTATCGTTCGTTACACAAGTAAATATCATCGGAATTATATCATATTTTTTTTAAATTTTAATCAGAAATATGCAACGAATATGTTAGTAAAAGTTTCATAAAAAAATAACGAAAAATAAAGAAGTTTTGTCATTGGATTAGTAGTGGTTTTCTGGTCTCGCACCGATATAGCCTACAACGTTGTGACACACTCCTCGACAGCGAAGGCTCTCAAGCTTCGCTGTCCGTTTCTCCGTGCAACATTGTATCGGAGAAGGATATTTTCTCAGTTTTCTTATCACTATCGCTTAGTGATCATAGGTTTCTTATGACTTGTAGACGGATATGACTCTTAGGCTTCCAGCGTGCCCTCTGTAGTTCAAATGTGACGCTCGACGAGAACCTCCGATTTCGTATTCGTGTCAATAAAAAGAACGGCGGGACTGACATACAACGAGAATTCACTGTATATCGCGTTTGTTGTCATTTCGCTGGATCGGTCTTCGAGCGTGTTTACCACTTGACCGGTTCCAAGGGGGATACCCCAGTAGTGGGGAAAAAAATGTTGACAGTTATGGTACTGACTTTTGCGACAGTTATGGAGATAATAATCTGCATTGTAACAGTGAAGTCGGGTCCATAAGTATTCAAAGGATATAGCCGGATAAGATGGTCAAGAATGCCCTTGGATCAAATTGAAAGGCTAATGGGCTACCGATAGGGTGTCAAGAAATAGTGCATTCGTATAAGAAATCCCGAGAATTTCGAAGAAACGGGAAAGGACACGGCGAATAATTTCAGTCAGCCTGCAGCAAACAGGTCACGACAAATGTGAAATTGGGAATGCGTCGCCTGTGACCTCGAAATCGTGATCCAGACGGATCGATACGCAATTTGAACCCCCTACAAATACTTTTGCCCCCCGAAATTGGAATCTGCGCTCCTATGTGCGACTTCATTTCAAGTAAATAGTGGAGACGGGTCGTCCCTCAGAAATATTGTAAAATATACGTCCTGTTTTTTCAATGAAGAATTTAGCTACCAAAAAAAGTTTTCCAAAATAAACTGACCACCATTTCTTAAACTTCTGAAATTATGATCTGTGGTCGCGTAAAGAACATTGCTCTAAGTAAATAGTGGAAATAATTCATTCTATACGAAAATTGTCGAGAAGAACATTTTTTAATGATCAATTTGTAGCGGCCATCGGGAGTGAAGCGGTTAATTGATCATTTGCGATGTGATTCCTCTTCGACGGACAATCGAGAACTTCATTTGGAGATTAATCGAAGCGGTGGAACGGGACGGTGCACGTTATCCGATCTAGATTTTTATTTCTTAAATCGAGTTTCTTAAAAATTCAGATCCACCTTGCAATCAGCAAATTGACCTAAAAAGTACACCTTTTTGCTAGCTTTTGCTATATTCAATTCATCTTTTTCGGAGAAAAGAAGATTTTTCTTCCATTGACTTTAATCTTCGACCGTGATAAGCTCTGCTTGTCGGAGGCATGTAATCCCGGTTAAATATAAAATTCAACGAAGCATTTAGTTCATATGACCGCGAACTAAGTAGTCCAGAATATGCGGCTAATACTTTTTGCTGGCAGAACTGCAATGTTTGTAATCGCAAGACACGGTACATTGAATTTGTCACGCAGTCGCGCAGTTCATCTCCTGATGTTGTCCATTACTGTATTAGTCGTCATTTAAATAACCCTGAGCTGCCACTCTGGGCGCACATATTACAATATTCATATATGTACAGAGTTATGCAATGTATAAAAAATAATTGAGAACAGAACAGAGTTCCAAAATCAGTGTCAGCTCACGAGAGATCACGGCATTTCTGTCCCGAAATTTTGATTCGTTTGTGCAGCGACTAAAGCCGAGATCCTGCAATTTGTGTCGGGAAATCCTAGCCGTCTCTGGCCGCCTGTTGGTCGCGCAGCGTTAACTTTGTAGCGGCCATCGGCACGTACAATAAAACAGTTGACGTGCAAATAGTCGGGTCAGTTTGATGAGGCGAGCGACAGCGAAGCTATTTTTGATAAAGCAGTTTCCAACGCGTGCAATTACAATGTTTTAGACAATGCGTGTCTCGTCCTTCGGAATCTTTCGTTTCCGGCCTCAATAGCAAATGTTGGTATCATAAACACCCGAGTTTCTGAAGGGTCGCTCCGACCGAGGTCCGAGGGCCCACAGCTGGCCGCGGTATGTGCCTCACGGGCCCGAAGAAAAACCCGCTATTATCACAAAACCTCCACGGTCACGCTTAGCATTCCCGAAAAAGTGCGCCTCGAGCGCAAGGAACAAGAGGGGTAATCAGGCCCAAGGAAGATACCTGATTGGTCAGCGATTCTTTTGGATGTCCTTTTTGGACAGCAAATTTTTCCACACAGGACACGCCCTGCAGAGTTTTCCCCAGAACGATTGCGGAAAACGCAGGGTCAGAAACTCCTGAGACGCACCGAGATACAGGTCTCCATTGGTAAAATAAAGTACCTCGAATCCGATAACTTGTCTCGAATCATCTAAAGAGCACGCGAACCACAAGTCCCTTCAAGTTTAACCCTTTGAGTGTTCCCAAATATTAATATATAATATTTGTTTAAAAAGTGCGTGCATTAACACTAGAACTAGATGCCGTGTCAAAATGACGGATTTAAAGTTTTTTAATCTACGAGCGCTGACGAGACTGTGAAAACGCATGCACGGAAGATCGTTTAATAAATAACTTTTTCTATATAGATTGCGGCGCATAACTATAGCACCCACTAACATTTTTAATATTTTCGACCTGTAAGAAAATAATTCGGAAAAGCCAATAATATGGTATGACAGAGGAGTATAAATAATGGATTCTAGTTGATATTGATTGAAGTTGTATACATATAGATGTGCAATTTTGGTGGAGGCACACTTATTGTGTGGGGTGCATTCTCCAGCAGTGGCAAGTTCAGTTTAGCTTTTTCAACTGCACGAATGAATATTGCGGAATATATTGGAATACTTCAAAATCATTTAATGCCGTTTATTCATCCAAACTGTTGTTTTTATTAAAGGAACGGTGAGAGTAAAAAAGGACACTTCACAAAACAGTCGAGGATTCCGAATAGACAAGAAACAAGACTTTATTAATTATATCCGGACCGAAATTACAACCGTCAATGTCAGCGTGTCGCGTATACTTGAACACTAAAAATCTCGACACACCGAAAACACTCTACAGTCCGAATGCTTGAATCCTAACTTTCTGCTGCGGGGTCAGCTCTATTTAAACTAAAATTGACTGGGCGGAGGTATCCGCTAACGGGGGAAAAATCATCCCTATTCGCTAGACGACTTGGGGGAGGAGGGTCTTCTTGATCCGTGGAGGAGAAAGTCACTCCCTCAAGTCGTTTTAGTGCACTTCTAAAAAGTATGACTCCCGGAGCAGCGCGTTTACGGTACCCTAAAATGGGCCTCTTAATTTATGGCCCCCTCGACTGGCGCAGGCCAAGGGTAGTGCCAATTGCACGGATGGCCTGCACATGTATTAGGACCCACTCTGTCCGTTCGGGGCCTTCGTTTACCATTTTATGGCCTCCTTTTCCGTAGTCATTTAGAAAACGGCGGAAAAAAGGGAAGGCCTGTTCGGAAAAATATGCTAGATAGTCGAGGGGCCATCTGTGCCGCTTGTAAATGCACGTGCATTTCTCACACAAACGGTCATGATTCATGGACTTATCGATAAGATAATGCTCCAATTCACAAAAGTCGACAAACTACAGCATGGTTTGAAACGTTTGATATCAATGTATTGAAATGGCCTGCATACTTCCCAAATCAAAATCCAATCCAAAATCTGTGGGGTATCATGGTACGGCATGTTTATAAAAATAATCAACAATTTTCAAACATTTTGGAGCTAAAAACAGCTGTTGTTGAAGCGTGGAATGATATTACTGAAGAAACTTTGAAAAAACTAGTTAACAGTATGAACAATCATGTTTTTGAGTTAATACATAAAAAAGGAGGGTGGACATATTGTTACTGACGACTGACGAAAAGAGTCGTATTTTCTGAGAACACGTGGCTGGTGCACACCGCGACAAAGATTTATGTAAAAGACTCTAGAAAACCGAGCGTACCTGTGTAGCGCGAAAGAATTTGCTCTTTCCGTGGGCGGTGTTTTATTTTCCGAGAAACTGTTTCCCTTGATACTTGTGGATAGAAAAAATTGTGTTATGTGTACTATCAAAAGTGAGAATACTTCTCCTCGCCTGTGACAAAATGTGGAAAATACAAAGCAGATACTGTTGTTTAACGTTTCTACGTACAAACAGATTTATATTATTTATTAATTGCATAATCGAAGCAGCCAAACGATGGGGGGGGGGGGGGAGAAATCACAGCGGGCAGAATTATAATAAATCAGCATACGGGATGGATATAACGATTTTTGATATTTCGCGGTCGATTAAATTAAATTAAATAATTCGCGGCTGAAACTTACTGCTCTGACGCAATAGCGAAGAGAAGCGAGGGTGGTGACGACACGAACGTGAAAGCTACCAGCAAAACCGGGGGTAATGTAGAACAGAAAATGAGGAAGAGACGAAGATAAAATTCCATCGTGGGGATAACTCGCTCTCGAGCTTCGCTGTCGGTTTCTACGTGCAATATTGCTTTTCATTAGAAGTGACAAAAAAATGTGACCGTGACCCTACGTGACATTAAATCTTAAACAGGGTACCCTTTCATTTTCAAGGTATATAAACCCGTTCATTTTCATTCTTTTTGGTGCAGTAGCGGTTCAGTAATCGTGCAGTCATGTCGCGTTACACGCATAAGAGTCAATTCTAGTGAGATCGGGTTAAAGTCCCTTTCGAATCAAAACGTAACCTTATAGATTGCGTTAGTTCGGTATATATTCTATTTGGCATTCAACAATCGCTCTCTGACCCCGCATTGCCAGTGCGTCAAAACCGTGTGTCGTAGGTAACAATTTCTCCAATTGTACACTTACTACATTCATTCGCGACACAAACAACAACACTTGTAATTATTTCAATTCAGAATATACAGGGTGAGTCACCAAACGTTAGCACCTCAAATATCTTTGTTGTTTCTAAAGATACGTAAAATATGGTAAGGACAAAGTTGAATGGTACAATGGGGCTGACACGATGCAAAAAAAAATTTTTGTTTTTATGTTATTTTTTTGGAGATATCAAGGTCACCTTGACTTTTTTAAATGGAACCACCCTTTTTTAAACACCTACAATGATAGTCCCTTTCATCAGGAATTCAGTGACTATAATTAGTCCAAGGTCATTCAAGGTCAAGGACAGAAAAAACGTATAAAACTAAAATATGGAAGACATAATTACCGGAAAGAACGTACCTGACTCAAGTTGGTCAGAAGCCAAAAGGCAGGAATGGGAACAAAAATGCTAATGCATCTCCTAAATTGTAAAACTTCAAGAGAGATGCTTGATAAATTAACATCGATACACGGGAAGGATACCGAACAAAAGAAGTGTGCACTGCTACAAGAATTTTTCAACTATTCTTTCGTGAAAGGGAGTGATATAGCAACACACGTGAGCACCCTTGAAAATCTGCCTTATAGATTAGATTCATTAAATCAAACGATAGATGACACAATGCTAATCACAAAAATACTAGCCACGTTACCTGCTCAATACGTACATTTCGCTAGTGCTTGGGATTCCACGCCATTAGCAGAAAAAACGTTAACTAATCTTATAGCTAGATTGCAACTTGAGGAAAACCGGTTAAAATTAGAGGAAACCGCGCAAGAAAATCTGGCCTTCAAGTCGTCAATTAAAAAATGCTACAAATGTAATGGTCTTAATCATATAGCAAAGTATTGTAGGCAAAAATCAGCAGAACGTAATTATTTCAAAGACAGAATCGAGGAAAAACCTAAAACAAATACGGGAAATCACTCAAGAAATAATCAGAGGTGCAGTATCTGTAAAAAAAAACCAACCACGCTGAGAGAGATTGTTATTTTAGGAAAAATAAAACTGCAGCAACAGGTAGATATACTGATGAAAAGGTATGTTTCTTTGTTAATAATAATATAAAAACGGATGGATGGGTAGTCGACTCAGGAGCTTCAAATCATATGATTAACGATATTAATCAGCTAACAAACGTAAAAATCGTTAATACCGATATTTCTACCGCAAAAAAGTCCGTAAAAATGGAAGGTAAATGCATAGGTGAAGTCGTAACTGAGAACTGTATATTAAAAAATGTAATATTAATTCCAGAGGGATCACTTCAAATTCCTTGAAGGATCACGAAGTCAGAACGGGCTGTACGTCATAGACATGAAAAAAACAAACACCTTGGAAAGTCTGTTGACAACAAACAGAGACACCATACAATGGCACCGAAAATTAGGACACCTCAGCTTCGCAAACATGCAAAAACTAATAAATATAAGCGAAGGTATGAATTCAATATCTAAATTCAATAATAATCCGGAAATTTGCGATATATGCATAAAGGCTAAGCAAACACGCAATCCATTTAACGGAGAGAGAGATAGAGCGTCGAAACCTTTGGAAATTATCCATACAGACGTATGTGGTCCCATAGAACCCACCACTTGGGATGGGATGAAATACTTTATAACTTTTCTCGATGACTTTACTCACTTTGCTGCCGTTTTTCCCATAAGGGGTAAACACGAGGTAACCGAAATAGTAAAATCATACTTAAAACAGTGTCAAGCAAAATGGGAGAGGAAAGTAGTAAAACTAAGGTGCGATAATGGCAGAGAATACGCCAACAAAGAATTACAGGATTGGTGCAAAAATAATGGAACAATCTTAGACTTTACAGTACCGTATTCGCCGCAGCTAAACGGTAAAGCAGAAAGGCTGAATCGTACTTGTAGTATATGTGACGAAGCGGGCCGATCGTCGATTGTTGCAATACGGCGGCGGAGGACATAGAACACGCGGCGTGCGGCAGTCGATGCATGTACGCCCTGAGCGAGAGATCGGGAGACAAAGAAAGTTATCTTTTTTCGGCTACGAGCTGGCGAGCGTTTTATTTATTACAGTACTATTTTAGAAAAAGCTCTATCGTTAGATTCAAAAATAAATAAAGTAATGTGGGGTGAAGCAGTTCGAACGGCAATATATCTAATAAATAGAAGTCCTACAACTACAAGCGATAAAACGCAAGCAGAAAATTGGATAAAGAAAAAACGTGATCTTACTAATTTACAAATCTTTGGCTGCGACGCCCACGAAAAAGAACTGGGATATTTAAAGAAATTAGACGAAAGAAGTAAAAAATATACCATGGTAGGATATTCCACCAATGGATACCGCCTATGGGATGAATATAAAAAAAGAATAATAATTGTAAGAGACGTAATATTCAATAATACCAGCGAAACTGAAGAGGAGCCAATTAACGAAAGTAAAACCTCAAGAGCAATAATTAGGACAGAACACAATGAAATTAATGATGTATTGAATATGCACGAAACAGAAAAGACATCTGACATACAAGAGTCAGGAGAAGGCGAAACATTGATAGAAACAGAAGTAGAAACAGAAAACGACAACAATGGATCAATAAGAAGAAGTACAAGACAAAAGACCATCCCCGACATATATGGAAACTATTATGTACACCTGACATATAAAGAAGCAATCAGTGGAGAGAATTCCGAAAAATGGAAAGCAGCAATACAAGAGGAAAAAGATTCACTAAAAAAGAATAAAACATGGGTTGAAGTTGACCCTGATCAGACATATAATAAGAAAATTCTGAGTACGAGATGGGTCTTTAAAATAAAGGAGGACGGAAGATACAGAGCACGTTTAGTAGCTAGAGGCTTTGAACAGGAAAAAGGCATAGACTACGATGAAACATATAGTCCTGTGCTACATTCAAATGTTTTTAGACTCTTAATGGCTGTATCAGTTCAAGAAGAATATCATATATCAAAATGTGATATTAAAACCGCCTTTCTATATGGTCATCTAGATGAGGAGACTTACATAAAACTTCCAGAAGGTTTTGAAAATACAAATAAAGTATGCAAACTTCAAAAGGCCATTTATGGGCTTAAACAAGCGCCAATAAAATGGAATCAGCATTTTAAATCCTTTGTGAGACAAAACGGGCTTGAACCGATTCCATCAGATCCTTGTATCTTCAAATCCAAAAAGGGATTTATGATTTTAGCATTATATGTAGATGATAGTATAATACTGTGTAATAGCACGAAAGATTTAAAATATATAAAGAACAAATTAGCTACAGAATTTGAGGTAAATTTTATAGTTCTTTCGAAAGTTTTTTAGGTATAAGAGTAACAAGAGACAAAAACATATTAAAATTAGATCAAGCTAACTATATCGAAAAATTGTTAAAAGATTATGGTATGAACGATGCAAAGAATGTCTCAACGCCTATTGTAAGTAGTAATATAGATACAAACACAGATAATACAATGTCAGAAATTCGTTTTCCCTACAGAGAGCTAGTAGGTAGTTTACAGTATCTGTTCAGGATTCAAGCGTTGGAATTCGGCGGCTATTGTCTTAGCTGGCGACCGCTGTTTCATACGGTTTTTGTCTCGTATGTCAACACGCGGCAAGAACGCGTGTCGCCGTTGCTCGACACCGCATAGCAACAGTTTCGTCTCTCATTGGCCGAATTTCAACGCTTGAATCCTTCAAATCGAGACAAACAAGGATTATCCGATTCGGGAGCACCAATCACGGTGCTCCACATTCGATGGTCCTTGTTATTTAAGGCACCTGCGCGTGCCTTCTCGCCCTCTTTATGTTCGCCTCTCGCATCGCTCTCGCAACGTTCGTCAATTGCCGTCGCCAAGGTATATTCTATTCGTACAGTAACAGTTCTCGCGCACCAGCTGATCGCGCTAGTCTCGCTCAGAGTAAATTCCGCGATCTATCGCTCTGAAACTCTCGCGCTCTCGAAAAATACTCGTTTGTTTTTTTTCTCGCACTCTTTCGCGCCGCGTTACGAGCCTTCTGCTTCGCGTCAAGATCTCCGTCGTCCGCGTCGAAGATTTCCGTCTCGCGACGGCACGTGTTTCGTGTCGTTCAAGATCTCCGCTTCGCGATCCGACGGCAGAAGTTTGCTAGCGCAAGATCTCCGCTCGTCCGCCGGCTCGCGCCTCTCACGGCGCATTGTAAGTGCGAGTACTACATAAAAGTGCAGTTCAACCTTTAATTCTCGCTCTCTCTGTCTCAACCTCTCACTGACCCATCCTGTGGATTCCTTTGCGCGCTCAAATCTGTAAGCTAAGATTTCGGTAAATCGGGACGATTTGTCGTCAGGATGGCCGAGTTGTAAGCTAAGATTTAATCCGTCACTGTATATATTGTTCATGCAAATACTCATATGTTCAAATTATTGATAAAACGAACGTCGAAAAACGAAAAACGAACGAGACGATAAAAGGACGAGCAGTCTCGTCAGGTCGGACACCGGAGAAAGACGTGTTGTTAATAAATGATTTAATGTTTTACGTCTGTTTAAATTCCTTACAAATTCAGAAGTGGGATCGAGGCAACCGTTTTGCAATTTCTTGTCGGTCTTGTCGGTCGAAGTTTAAGTTACGTGACGGACGTTTGTGTGAAGTGTGCATTCCGATTAAAAAATGAATTGTTCCCTTACGGTGTCGGAACTGAAGGAGAAGCTGAAAACCAAGAATTTGCAATCGACCGGTACGAAAGCCGAGCTGTTAAAACGGTTACTGAATGCTGGTGTCACAGCGGAAGAATTAGCCATGACAGAGGTCGACACAGAACCGCTGCCGGGGTCGACCAACGAGACTCAAAACCAACCCGATACGAGAGGGCTGGACGAGATAACCATCCGTGAATTAGACATTTTAAGAAGAGAACGAGATGTTATCGCTCGGGAGAATGAGCTGCTTAGGAGAGAATTGGCGTTATTACGGGAGACGCCAAGCTCGGAAACAATCCCATCTGGATGGACGAGAGTGAAAAAGTGGCAAGAGTTAAAAGACATAGTGGGTGAATTCAGTGGAAGCAGTAACGACTTTGATCGGTGGGAGAAACAGGTGAGAGGACTCCTGTCGACGTACGAGTTGGACAACCACCAAGCGAAAGCTTTAGTGTGTAGCAGATTGACAGGTCGTGCATTGAAGTGGTATCACTCAAGAATAGACTGCGTAGACTTAACTGCCCACGAGCTTTTGAGAGAGTTGAAGAGGCTGTACGGGCAACGACCGGATCCTTTATGTTTGAGACGTGAGCTTGAAGCGAGGAAGTGGGGCGTGGAAGAATCTTTCACCGATTATGTGCACGATAAGACAATCCTTGCAAATCGAGTACCTGTTTCGGAAACAGAATTACTCAGCTACGTCGTCGATGGTATACCGAATAGGGAGTTGCAAATACAGGCTAAGGTACAGCGTTATGAGTCCGTGGACGAAATACTGACGGCTTTCACGAACGTAAAGTTGCCGGCGGGAAGACTACGACTTTCGGAGGGAGTTTCGCTGTCCGGAATAGTCGTGTCATCAGATGGGTCTGGTAGACCACCCATACGAAGACCATCGCCGAAGGAGGGACTAGAATCAGCGAGCACCGGGCGGAGATGCTTCAATTGCAACAAGCCAGGTCACTTCTCAGCCGAATGTACGAGACCAGTGAGAGAGAGAGGGGATCCTGTTTCACGTGCGGAAAGATGGGTCATCGAGCGAATCAATGCAACGCACAGACAACGAGGAACGACGTCAACTACATCGCGCGCGGGCGAAAAGAAGGCGATGATTTTCGGCGAGCGGTAGAAATACAGATAAGTAGCGAGTGCGGTAGTTTCAGTTCAAAAGTAAACGCACTTATCGATTCGGGAAGTCCGATTTCTTTTGTTAAAGAGAATTGCGTTCCGAGAACATGTTTTACAGCCGATCGCGTTTCAGATAGGTTTCACGGGATTAACGGTAGCGACTTGAACGTGTTAGGAAAGACGCAAGCCACAATTATTTACGACACGGAAAAATATTGCGTTATGTTGAGAGTTGTACCAGACGAAACGATGAAAAACTCTTTAGTTTTAGGACGCGATTTCATGAAAATTGCCAACTTATCGTTGAGTAGAGAGGAAACAGTAGAACGCGATGATATAGCCGATATTATGAACATTGAGGTAGATCAGGGTAATACGTGCATCAGCGCCGATGACATGCGTTTTGACGAGAACCTTTCTAATGAAGTAAAGACACGAGCGCGGGAGTTATTTAGTAAAATGTACATTAACGCACAAAGACCTGTGGAGCCAAGTGTAGAAAACACAATGAAATTAACACTTACGAGCGACAAACCCTTTTCATTTTCACCTCGTAGATTATCGTATGACGAGAAAAACAAATTGCGTGGTATCCTCGATGGATTATTGGAAAAAGGGATAATTAGGGAGAGCACATCCGAGTACGTCTCCTATCGTTCTAACGAAGAAAAAGAACGGGGAAATTAGAATGTGTGTAGATTTCCGTACATTGAATAAAATCACGATCCGCGATAACTTTCCGCTGCCATTAATCGAAGACCAATTAGATTTGCTGGAAGGGAAAAAGTATTTTACCACCCTCGATTTAAAGGATGGATTTTTCCATGTCAAGATGCACGAAGACTCGATTAAATTTACATCTTTTGTAACACCTTTCGGGCAATACGAATACACGAGGATGCCATTCGGGTTAAAAGGCGCGCCTCTTAAATTCCAACGCTACGTCACCGAAATCTTTAAAGAACTAATCAACGACGGCGAAATATCTGTTTATTTGGATGATTTTCTCATCGCGACCGAGACTATAGAGCACCATTTAGAAGTCCTTGGAAAAGTATTTAAACTACTGACAGTGAATCTTTTGAATTTACGGTTAGATAAATGCAGATTTCTCCAAACAAAACTCGATTATTTGGGTTACACGGTAACAAGCGAAGGAATCAGGCCGACAGAACGAGGCCTCGAGACGGTAGAAAAATTCCCATTTCCGCGAAACGTTCGAGAGGTGCAGGGATTTTTGGGCTTGAGTTCATACTTTCGAAAATTTATTGAGGGTTTCTCCATCCTCGCGAAGCCCCTATACGATCTTACGAGGAAGGATGCAAAGTTTCAGTTTGCCGAAAAAGAAAAACAAGCGTTCGAGACGCTTAAGAATCGATTGTTAAGCGCGCCGATATTAAGTATTTATTCTCCACAAGACGAGACCGAGTTGCACTGTTATGCGAGCGCGTCGGGGTTCGGTGCTATCCTGTTACAAAGGAAGGCCGATAAGAAGCTACACCCAGTGTTTTACTTTTCTAAACGCACGACTGAGATTGAATCACGCTATCACAGTTTTGAGTTAGAAACTCTAGCAATCGTTTCTGCTCTCCGACGTTTCCGAACATATTTACTAGGAAGAAAGTTTAAGATAGTTACGGATTGCCAAGCTCTTAGTCTGACGCTAAATAAAAAAGAGACGAATCCCCGAATTGCACGTTGGGTGCTTGAAATGCAAAATTACGATTACGAGCTAGAGCATAGGGCCGGTTCGCGTATGCTCCATGTAGACACGTTAAGTCGTCAGGTTTTTGTGATTGAAGACAATTCGTTCGATAGAAATTTAGCGCTATGCCAAAATGACGATAAAGTTATCGAGAAAATCCGTACGGAATTAGAAAATTCAGAAAATAAATTGTACGAAATGAGAGACGGTCTAGTATACCGGAAGCATCAGGATAGAATTTTGTTTTACGTGCCGAGCACTTTAGAATCAAGTATTATGTACAAGTACCACAATGAGATGGGACACGTCGGAATTGAAAAAACGGTGCGAAACATTGCGGATAGTTATTGGTTTCCAGATATGAAATCCAAAATCGAGAAACACATTCGCGGCTGTTTGAAATGTATCGCATACACGCCGAACTGCGGAAAGTTAGAGGGAACCTTGCACTGTATACCGAAGGGTGATAAACCTTTCGATACCCTACACATCGACCATTTAGCTCCCGTTTCAAGAGCGCATAAATCGGGTTACAAATATATATTTGTTGTAATCGACGCGTTCACCAAATATATAAAAATGTACGCCACTAAGACCACGAACACCGCTGAAGTCATAAAGTGTCTAAAATCGTATTTCGAGCATTATAGTCGACCGCTGCGCATAGTTTCGGACCGAGGAAGTAGTTTTATGTCTCACGAATTCAATGAGTTCACACAAGAACATAATATACAGCATGTTAAGATAGCGACCGCTTCTCCTCAGGCGAACGGGCAGGTCGAGAGATATAACCGCACAATTTTACCGATGATCGCCAAATTGATGAGTGAGCGTGGTGTGGTATGGTATAATGTATTGCGAGAGGTTGAATTTGCGTGTAATAATACTGTTTGTAAGTCTACCGACAAAAGTCCAAGCATGTTACTGTTTGGTATGCGACAACGTGGTGAGGTCATAGATGGGTTGCGTGATATGTTGGAGATTTGTGGAAAAATAAGTATTTCCCGTGATTTGAATAGCGTCCGAAAAGAAGCTAGTAACCGAATTCGAAAAAATCAGGAGTCGCAAAAACGCATTTTCGATAAAAGACATAAGGCTCCGAATAAATATAGGGTTAAAGATAAGGTGCTTATCAGAAATTACGATTGCACCCCAGGAGTGTCAACAAAAATAATTCCGCGGTTCAAAGGACCGTACGAGATCGATCGTGTATTGCGAAACGATCGATACGTAATCAAGGACGTAGAGGGGTTCCAATTATCGCAAACGCCTTACCGTGGGACATGGGAAGCCGCTAATATGCGACCATGGCGACCATGAGTGTAGATTTAGATGTATAACGTTTCATTGTTACTTTTTTGCGCGTTATGTTTATGTCCAAATTTGTTCTACTTTGCGCCGTGATTAGCGATTGATTTGAAGATGATAAATCGGGACGATTTGTCGTCAGGACGGCCGAGTTGTAAGCTAAGATTTCGGTAAATCGGGACGATTTGTCGTCAGGGCGGCCGAGTTGTAAGCTAAGATTTAATCCGTCACTGTATATATTGTTCATGCAAATACTCATATGTTCAAATTATTGATAAAACGAACGTCGAAAAACGAAAAACGAACGAGACGATAAAAGGACGAGCAGTCTCGTCAGGTCGGACACCGGAGAAAGACGTGTTGTTAATAAATGATTTAATGTTTTACGTCTGTTTAAATTCCTTACAAATCTGAGTGGTCCCGGCATCAGGCTGCTCCGACCGTCGGTCGACGCCGAAACAGTATCTAACTACGAAAACACGACCAGACATTGCATTCGCGGTCAATTACGTCAGTAGATTTATAGAAAAACCTTCAAATCAGAACATATGTAATATAAAACGCATTCCTAGATATTTACAGGGTACCAAGAATGTTGGCATAGAATACTCCAAAAACAACCCAAACCAGGTAGACGAGCCGGTTGGCTACAGCGATTCGGATTTTGCAGGAGACACAGCAACTAGAAAAAGCACAACGGGCTATGTCATACTATATGGAAATGGTCCAATTAGTTGGTGTTCACGCAAGCAATCTATCGTAGCTCTGTCTACAACAGAATCTGAATATATAGCAGCAGCTGAATGCTGTAGAGAACTAATATACCTGAAGGGTGTATTAGAAACGTTAATTAATAAAAAGGTAAAAGCCAAATTACTCATTGACAATTAGAGCGCGTCAAGTTTAATTAAAAACGGTATAATACATAAAAGAAGTAAACACATAGACGTCCGATTTCATTTTATTAATGAAAAGTATAATGATGGTACGATAAACCTAGAATATTGTCCTACTAACAAGCAACTTGCAGACTTACTAACAAAACAGCTAAGTAATGTAAAATTCGAACCATGTAAAAATAATCTAGTATGTACGATATAACTGTTGTTTATATAAGTATAGTTTAGGATAAGTATTGTTGTTAAAAGAAGAAAAAAGGAAACAAGTCTTTCCTCTGCAATAATCACAGGAACTTACAGTTAAGAGGAAGTGTTATATATACACATATATACTTGTAACTGTAAGCTATCGATAAGGTAGAAATCAATGTAATACCTGTCTAACGACATCTGTACAATTATAAACATAATACTGACACGCGTCCGAACAGCGCACACGCGTTGACCTCGTCAGTCGCTCTAGGACCTTCCTACTATAAACATACTTAAAAGTAAAACTACGTTGTTGTACATTCACATCCACTGCCATATCCTTATACCTAATTATAATAGAGACACGATATAACTGTTTAATACGAGTTTGCATAAAATTGCCCTAAATTGCTTGTTCGAATTTTTTGAAACTGGAACACTATCGATATTGAAAATGAATCGAATTGTTAAAGTTTCTTTGATTTCAAGAAATATACCTATTTCAGTTTGTTACAAGTTTAATAGATGCTCATTTACAGCGGACACAATATTTGATGATCGTTTAGTTTTCAACCGAGTGCGGGAATCGCACGGAATTTTGTATTCTGGAAAAATATCCTTCGAACCCTTTAATAAATTACTTGGTTGAGAATGATTGATGTTATTGTTGAGGTTGAGATTTTCCGGGGTATTCGGGGAGACACTTGGTACGCGTAGTGTAAACTACATTTATTCATAACGATATGTACTCCATAGCATAACACGAAAGGTAAACGATCGATAGCAAACACAAGACAAACATCTTGACGAGATGCGAACTTGTTCTTCCCGCCGCGCCAGCTCGTGCACGTTCGGCCGCGCTCGGCTGGGCATGCGCGTGACCCCAACAGTTATTTCCCAGAAGTCATGTTTTTAAAAAAGTAATTGTGACGTCACGCGACGTGTGCGTAGTTTTAAGTCATCATATTGTTTTGTATTATATTATTCTATACTCATAGCCGCTAAGTACACAACCATTGTAACACAAACACGATAGAACATAAGAACAATCCGATAGTTAAGTTACCAATCCACCTTACCATCACACGCACCTTCCCCCGCTAAACACCTCACACTAAACCGCGCGACGACGCTCGGTAGTACGTCATCGCGTCCAGCGATCCCCACTCCGAGCGTTAATGCCTCTTACTCCACCATTCATTCATGCCCAGACTCACCCCCGCTCCACTGACCCACTCCGAACCGAAGGAGCCGAGTGTGGCCCATAATTAATTGATTAGTTCGTTCTGTCCTGAACTCCACCGCAAGACGACGTCTCTTGAAGCTCTTCCGCCTTCCCATTCCACGTCTTATTTCAAGCTTTGCAATTTCTTTCGCGTACTATAATTAGACCATAATTAGAACCACGACTCATACGTCGTATGTGATTTCATTAATTGCCGTTTACGATATTCGTATTAAATCTGTGTTCTTTTCCGTACGTCTGCAGCCCACCAGTGGCTCGGTACACCCTCCGAGAAAACAGATTGTTTATTGAACTGAATCTGACTTCTTATTCGTACGCCCGTAGCCCACCAGTGGCTCGGTACACCTCCGAGAAGAACCAGATTCTTCCGTTGTTTCCGTAGTTGTTTTAGTTCGCGTACATTGTTCTATCGAGAAATCACATGCCTCGTCGCGCCGGCCGAAAATATCAACTGCGGAAGCTCGCCCGCGAGTAAGGCCTAGCTGCGGCAGATCAGGGTCAGTTCGTGAGGTTACTGGGCTCGGAAGCGGTCTCGACTATCGCACGCGTAACTAATTTCTCCGGGGAAATGCGCGTCGTAAACGATCAACGAGAGCAGATCCCCTGGAAGACGGCCGCCCGGATCACGCTGGCTCCTGTCATGCTCTGGCTCTCACGCCGAGCACCCAGAGGAGCCTCTTCCACGGGACGAGCAGCGTCCGTAACACCGAGCTTCAGCAACACGACCAGCGAGCATCGTCCGAAGGAGACTAGCCCGGTAGGAATCAGCCGGAAGGGTCTAGTCCGGTGAGAGTCTGCCGAAGGGGTTTGGTCCGGTGAGTGTCGGCCAAATAATTACGCGCGTCCGAAAGTCTCGTGTCCCGAGTCAGACACGGTTATACTCGCCGTGTAGACTCAAAAGCTGAACTATTATTATCGACGTCTTGTCCGCGACCTCGTGATTCTCGCTATCGCCCGAAGTGAACCGCGGGACATAACAGAATTAATTTCAAATTTCTAATAGCTTCGCATTTATCATCTGTACTGTAATTTCTGTCATTCCTGTTACTTGTCATTTGAAGATCGAATTGCTGATTCGATTGCGAATTGTTTGTGAGTTAGTTGGCATGATTCTACTTGATTCTTCATCTACTGTGTCGAAATCCTAATTCTGATTGAAAGCTATCTGTTCTTTTATAAATCTGTAGTTTTTGTAACGTTTTTCGGCAATTGTGAAATTTGTTTAACTGCAATCTAAATGATGTATGAAAAACTGTCCTTGAAAAGCTTCAGAAAATGAAATGTATACACCCCTCCCCCAATTTTCGCGGAGTATCCGTTCAACGTTGATACGTTTTAAGCGAATAAAAATCGTATAAATAACATCTGTCGGTACAAAAGTAAAAATACTGGAAATAAAAACTAATACAAATATATACATATTTGTAGGGGACGAAGCCGTTAGGAGGAATCGACGGTTAGGTCGTCGAGAACGCAAAAACGACCAGCGTTTTTGTCGAATAGGTCATCAGCGGATTGCCGAAAAATAAAAAATATGGCAACGGGTGAATGTCCCACAGAGCGAGTGTGAGAGAAAGAGTGTGAGAGCGGGAGTGAAAGAAAGAAAGAGTCCTAGACAGATGGAACTCTTGATACTCTTTTTAGTATCATATGAATGTGTATACAATATTTTGTGCTACTAGGATAGAATGTAGTGGTCTTCCTTTACCACCTCTGAGGTTCCACTAATGGCGCGTTAGATTTTTTTAAGGTGGATCATCGCCTGGAGCCCTATTATACCACTTTTTATCATTATGTTTATCGTAATCGGAAAATCTCCCATTTTGGTGCAAAAAATTACACGGTTAGATGAAAAAAAAAAGATAAAAATTTATAAAAATAATTAATTAACAAACATCGACGACCGATCTACTTAAGAATATTGCCTTAATTTGTTAGTGCAAGTTTATTACTCTAAGGAAGAAATTAACCCTTTATTCAAGTCGACCCATATATGTATATGAATGGTTGAAATAAGTTATATCGTTTTTTGAAACCTACAAAGTGGACAGAATTTTTTTAAAAAAGGATTCCGGCAGATATAAGATGATTGACTTCTCCCACATTTTTAAGTAAGTCTACTAAACCCTTATGCAAATTTTCATAAAAATCGTTAATGTATCTAAGACGAGTTATCTCGCGACGCAATGTCGCTTACGCTGTTCCACAGACGAGTTATCTCGCGACCAATCTATAAACGAAACTTGTTCGCGAGATAACTCGTATGTGGCACAGCGCAAGCGACATTGCGTCGCGAGATAACTCGTCCGTGGTCGCGAAGTGGTAAACTCGTCTAGGATGTGGTTTGTTTCTATCGATAATTTGTTAATTAATTCAATATTGTTATTTAATTGATTTTCGTTCTGTTTTAAGGAGACCACCGAGTTATTGAAATTTCTTAACGTACCAGAAATCATCTGTATTTGGGATTTTAGAAGAGTCCGTGTCTGTCTATTGCCATTTAGCAGAGTATTGGTATTATCGGTGTAATATTGCGCGTCGTTAGCATCTGAAGTGCCGAACAACCAATTAAGAGCGTATGATACGCCATTAATAAGTCCGCGACGTTTACGAAATTGTGATTTTTGGCCCACTATATGGTGCAGCATTTCGTCTTTGGCAGTGATATCAGATAATTGGTCTTCTATTATTTTTAATGTTTGTTCGCAGTGAAAGTTCGCGTAACTAGTTTTTCAGGATTCTTTTGATACCAACGTACAGAGATCTTGTGATTGAAGGAACTGATGCCTTGCCTTTTCAAATGCTTCGTTTAAATGTGTAAAAGTTACGTAACTAACAAGGGAACATATTCAGATGCGAAAATCCGATTTTGATGAAACTTATGGGAGCTTCTAGTTCTTTGAAAAATATTTGACACGTATTTTTTTTTATCGGCAGACATCCACTTTGAAGGGGTGAAAACAGCCCTCAAAGTTGGGGTTCAAAACCACATTTTTTGAGATATCTCGGAAACCAGAGATCGAAAAAATTTGAATTTTTTTTTAAATTGTGTGTTTTTCAATGGGAAATGTAGTCGCGCAAGAAAATTTTAACAAAAGTTTTTTGTTTAAACAATATATTAAAATTTTGATTTTTTTTTGCAGTTTCTTTTATTTATTGTTAGTTCATTTTAATGTAAACTTGGGTGTGTGATCTTTGATCCAAAATAGGGGATACCTGTTTCAGGATTTTCTTTTTTTTTGCCATTTAACAATAATTATGCATAATGGAAGATAGTCTTGCACCTGGCGTGCGTAGGAAGGAACTCTGGCTTGTTTCATCGAAATATAAGCATTTAGTATAAACATAGGTTATAAAAAATAGGTTATATATAGCATTTCAGAAGAACACGAATATTTTCAAACATTTCTATTGGTTGTTAGGGTGAGAGAGTGGGAAACGTAAGGTGTCTTAAGAATGTATAAATATGGGCACTTTGCTACGTGTGCTATTAGTCTTTCTGCATTACGGTTTGTAAAGCAACGTGGATATTAAGAAGTTAAGGCTACTTCTTTCGGATTTTTAAAACAGTGCCACATAAAACAAATAATTTCTGACGATAATTAAAAAAACATCCGATAATCATATTAATTTTACTTTTGCTGATTGTTTATTTTTCTTGTTAGATTCGTTTTTATAAACATGAAGGTCAATCCGACGAACGTTATAAACATTTTGATGGAAACATATAACAGTAATAATAACGAGGGAACACCCACGAATGGGAAGGAAATTGAACTGGCACACATTATTATAGATCTGATTGATAGGTACAGAGAAGCAGGGTACATGAATTTCGAAACGCAACAACAATTGATATTCGATGACCTAACAGACGAACCGACTTCATTTAATATTCCCGAAGACGAAGAAGATTTGGAATCAGCGTCAACATCGAAACCGTCGTCTTCAAGTTCTCCGCACGAGAGTCCAGAAGAAATGGAATATGTAGACATTGATTTAGAATATAAGAAGAAAGCTGTAGATTATTGGAAGAGTGGAAGAAAAAGAACACTAAACTTCCAAACTGTAAAAAACCAATACAAGAAATTGAAGAGACAATCAGATTTATACAGATGGGAAGAAGAAATTAATAAAGGCTACACTTGAAAAATTTATTGTAGCAAGAAATAATAAAATTTTGGTACACCACATAAATTTGAGACGGTGGGCAATGATCGAAAATTCATCAATAAATTTAGCAGGATTTCAGGCATCGTCCTGTTGGTTGTGGAAGTTTAAAGAGAACTATAATATAGTATCAAGAAAAACGACGAAACTCGCTACCCGCCATCATAGTAACCATTTAACAGATTTGACCGCAGCAGCAGACGATTTTGTGTGTCATGTGAAAGGGTATTTTGAAAATTATGGCGCAAACAATATTTTCAATAGTGATCAAAGTGGGTTCCAGTTGGAATTGCACTCTGGTCGAACACTTTCACACAAAGGTGAAAAAGAAACGGGTGCTCTTGTCCAATCTATATCGTTAACAACTCACAGCTACACTATCCAGCCCACAATTTCAGCTGATGGACAGTTGCTATCGCCATTGTATATTGTTTCGAAAGGAGTCAAAGGGCAGTTAGGACCTCGTGTACGAAGAAGTGTGTTCACGGCACCTAATGTCCATATTGAAGCTTCCACATGGGGTAAACCAACGAAAGAATTATTTAGAACGTGGTTGACTGAAGTATTTCACGCTGCTACCTGCGCCACCTTCTTTAGCTACTAATAAAACAATAAACGACACATAACCCAATGGTATTGTTTAAAATACTATACACGTTTATACTAAATGCTTATATTTCGATGAAACAAGCCAGAATTCCTTCCTACGCACGCCAGGTGCAAGACTATCTTCCATTATGCATAATTATTGTTAAATGGCAAAAAAAAAGAAAATCCTGAAACATGTATCCCCTATTTTGGATCAAAGATCACACACCCAAGTTTACATTAAAATGAACTAACAATAAATAAAAGAAACTGCAAAAAAAATCAAAATTTTAATATATTGTTTAAACAAAAAACTTTTGTTAAAATTTTCTTGCGCGACTACATTTCCCATTGAAAAACACACAATTTAAGAAAAAATTCAAATTTTTTCGATCTCTGGTTTCCGAGATATCTCAAAAAATGTGGTTTTGAACCCCAACTTTGAGGGCTGTTTTCACCCCTTCAAAGTGGATGTCTGCCGATAAAAAAAAATACGTGTCAAATATTTTTCAAAGAACTAGAAGCTCCCATAAGTTTCATCAAAATCGGATTTTCGCATCTGAATATGTTCCCTTGTCAGCTTATACTAGACTTATATACTATATAGCGAGAAAGAGAGAGTATATATACAATAGACCTTATATTTATGACTTAGCATAGCTTATACAAAACTTAACTATGCTTATGAGCTATATAGCGAGAGAGAGAGAGAGAGAGAGAGAGAGAGAGAGAGATATTTCTATATACAAAAGACCTTATATTAATATCCTTACATTTACCCCCCTACCCATTTGGACCTCCCCTTCCGATCGCTCATGATCCACTCCTCTCTTTTCCTTTCTCCCCTCTCTCCACTCTTCCACCCTTCTCATCCATTGCTCACCTCTTCCTTCATCTTCCAACACCTCCCACATTCTCTCCTGCCACCATTTTCCTCATCGATTCTCATGTACACTTCCCACACATGCTCCCACGTCTCATTCTCCCATCCGCACACTCTACATGCTTTCTGCTCCTCAGTCATCCAATACCACTCTCCCCTCATCTCGCATCCTAATCTAAATCTCGCCACTCTCTTCCACCTACTTTCTCCCCATCCTTTCTTAAGATACCCCGGCAGTCCCTCTCCTGTCACCATCCCATACCACTTGTTTGACCTTGACTCCTCTATCTTACTCCTTCTTTCCTTTGTTTGTCTTTCCTTTTCCTTTTTAATTATTTCCTCACTCATTCTCTCCCTTTTTTCCTCAATCATTTCATTTATTCCCTCGCCCGACCATCCCCTCTCCTTAAAGAACTCCCACCTCTCCTTCTCCCACCCGTCTCTTACCCCTCCCACCCTGTCCCTTCTTCTTATTTCTTCCCGACATAGCCACGCCAGCTTCCCCCTTTTCCCTTCCGCTAATTTATTCTCGTATCCCCACGCCCTCAATCCTGCCTTTCCCCTCAATAACTCGCTCTGCATTTCCTCCCTCACCATGTATCCCGGTGTTGTGCTTTCCACTCCCAGGACCCACCTTAGATATCTTATTTGAAATTGAATAAAAACACGAATAAAGATACATGTGATTTTCATCTATTCGAAATACCACAAACGAGATATAGGATAGACCTATCATCCCTCTATGCAAAATAAAAATGTTTTGTAAATTGACATGGTTGCATTGACGTTCGTTTATTTTTTATTTCAGATTCTACTCGGACCTCTGCATACTCCTCCTGCTGGTAGCGAATCTGATAATTCTGCCAGTCGCCATTAGTTTTTTCAATGACGACCTAAGCACTAGGTGGATAGCCTTCGACTGCGTTTCTGACACGATATTCCTCATAGACATTCTCGTCAACTTCAGGACAGGTGAGTTTCGTTTATAGTTCAACTCGACTTCATCATCAATTTTGCTAACTGTACGCAACTTTTCTAGTCGAAGACGATTATTATTATTAGACTGCGGATCTTTATGCAAAACTAAAATTTTTCTACCTGAATTGCAACAAACTGGAACGAAGTAGAAAATTATTTTCTTTTTTAATATGTTTTGTTCAGTATTGGCATAAAAAGGGAGCATTCAAACGAAGGTGTTCCGACCGTTGGTGATCGTTTCAAAATTGTTTTCACGTTACGAACGGGCGATTGAGCGGCTGTTGTCTCGCTCGCGTAAACAGCCGTGTCATCGGCGACAAACACCTCCGTTTGAATCTCACATCGCGAGCAAAGGTGAACCGAATTCACCTATTAGAATAATAAGATCAACCGTTCTTCCGACGCACAGTGGTCTGAGAACGCGATTTTACTGGCCAAAAATCAATTTTCGAAGTTCAAGATTTTGAAAAACTTTTTTGCTCTACAGTAACAAAACACTTCAAACCTTAAAAATCCAAAATATTATTCATTTCAGATAATTGTGGAATCGAGGGTAACGTTTTGAATACAAAATTCTGAAATTCAAAGTGAAACTAATTATTCTAAGAACTCATTATAGAACATGATATAACAGGTTTGAATGAATGTTTTATATACACGGTGGCCCACATAACTCTGAACAGCTCAATATCTCGAAAACTATGCCATCGATTTTAAAGTTCTTAGTCTTAAATTGCATGGAACTGAAGGGCCTTTCTGACTACATAAACGTGAAGTGGCCTCCCTTCCCTTTTAACGGGGGAGGGGAGGTACCTTTATAATTTTAAATGGAACCCCCTATAAAATGTTACATATTTAGATTCTACAGGAAAACACAAGTCAATTTTGTCTGAAACATTTTTTTGTCAGATACTTCCATGATGAGATATAACAGTTTGAAGTTTCGAGTTGTAGGTACTTGAAGCGCTCGGAAATAGCGTTATGGAATTATACGCGCTTGAGTCCTTTGCTTATTCGTGAAGAAATCAAATGTACTTTAAATTAAATGTTCAAAATGTCCACCACGGGCTTGTAAACATTTATTTACTCGAAACATCAAAGTTGTTCTAACATTTTTTAACATTTCGGGAGTCACTGAAGCGCAAGCGTCACGTATTCTTTGTTTCATATCCTCTTTTGTCGTCAGTGGTTCATACATAACTTTGTCCTTTACATATCCCCATAAGAAAAAATGTAATGGTATTAGATCGGGGGTCGAGGAGGCCATTGACGAGGTCCCCCACGACCTATCCATTTGTTCCCAAATTTTTCGTTCAAAAATTGCCTGGTGATGATTGCAAAATGTGGAGGAGCGCCGTCTTGTTGGAACCACATTTCTCTTCTAACGTGCGGTGGCACATCTACCAAAAGCGCAGGCAAATGATTTTTTAAGAAATCACAATAACTTGCAGATGTTACAGTTTCTTGAAAAAAATAAGGTCCAATCACAAAATCTCCTATTAGGCCATACCAAACATTTAAAGACCATCGATGTTGAAAGGGAACACATCGCATCCAATTTGGGTTTTCCACGGCCCAATAATGCAGATTATGTCTATTTACATGCCCTGAATTCATAAAAGTGGCCTCATCGGAAAAAAGTATTTTGCACAAAAAGTCATTTTTCACAACACCCTGCAGCCACTCACAAAATCTTACGCGGTGATCGTAATCTGCTATCGAAAGCTCTTGTGATAAAACCATGTGATATGGATGATACTTTTGCCGTTTTAAAATTCGTTGAATTGATGAACGACTAATATGTGATGTTTGTGCAAGTGTACGTTGACTAATATGAGGATTTAATGTAATTGCAACAAGAATACTGGCACTATTATTTTCATTAGTGACAGCTTTAAGTTTATTGCGAGTTTTTTTACACAATTCACCGTGCTCGCAAAGCCGCTTTTCTAAATTATGAAATGTTGCATGACATTTTTTGATCCCATAACGTTCAAAAAACATCACTGCTGCACGCCGATAATTTTTTTGGCATTCATCTAACGTTAATAACATATTCACTTCTGTGTCAAAAGTAGCCATAATCACAATGTTACTGCTTGAATAACAGCTCTAAACTGAAAACGTTTTCATAGATAAGTGAGTCAAACTCAAGAATTGTATATATTATTGTTTGTGTTTCTTCATGAATAAGCAAAGGACTCAAGCGCGTATAATTCCATGACGCTATTCCCGAGCGCTTCAAGTACCCACAACTCGAAACTTCAAACTGTTATATCGAGTAGTCCCATTGTTTTGGCTTCGACGTCACCCGCTACATAGTAATCAATATTTGGACTGCAGCCGCAAATGCGTGTGAAACGAGGCCTGCCCCTTCCAGTCTGAACCAATCAGCCGCGCATTGGTACCTCTACTCTGTCCAACGAGACGAGAGGGTGAAGTATCAGCGTGCGTTCTTTGCTAATTATCTTGGGAGGATAATAACTTCAACTCTGTCCCACTCGACTGGCTATGTTTACGTCTACTGCCTCGTCTCATTGGACAAGATATAGATACGTCACCTCATTCCTGCCAGGGAACCTCCCATCTAACCATTCTTAGATCATTATGGACAAGAATTCAGAAGTTTTCCATATACATACATTTTTTCGCTGGCGAACCTTACTTCAGAATGTCTAAAGAATATCCAGCAATTTTATGAACCTAAAATAATGAATAGTACAATAAATAGTTTTGCTGCTCCGCGAATTACAAAACGAAATTTCAAAGAGAAAGATGAAGAAACGTAAAATACAGCCATATTTATTCAAATTTTTCACACTTGAACCAGTGGTAAAATTTGCAAAACTAAGATATTTCTAATATTTTTTAATTAAGAAATGACATTCACCAAGGAAAAAATAAATTATTTGAGAACAGCAGTCTTTTGTGATAACCCGGCTCAACCTCCGCCTCCCATTTTCTCTTGGACCACAACATATTTCAATGTCATCAAAATTCGAGACATAGTCCCCAAAAAATGATCGAATTCACATGGAATGATCCTCTTCCTAATGTGGATATTTCCTTAAAAAAAAAATAACAACTATTCTTGTTTTTGCAATATATGTATGTATAATTTACATATAATACAAGGATGTATGATGCTGTTTCACCAAGAGGCAGGAGGCTTTCCTATTTCCATGGTATTGTAAAGGGGAGATACCGATAGTTTACCTAAGGAACCGTGAAGGCCCCAAAAACATTTTTTTTGTGCCTTGCACAGCAGGGAACTGTCAACGCGCTCCCGAAAGGCCATCTGGAAATGGTCAAACGCTCGAGATAATGACCCAACCGGGGCGAGCCGAAATATAGTCGAGAACACTGATGCTCCGTCGACTCAAACCCTACACCCTGGTTTCGAATCCAGCGGCCAAACGTGCACGGTCTCTTCCCGGTCTTGTTTGGGCCGACCTTACTCGTCGCGTGAGCCACCGTTTCGCATATTCCAAAATATCAAACCCGTTACCCACCGTCCTTGTCTCCTGTGCAGCAGCGGCCGTTAGGGCAGTGCCCACTTGCGCTAACTAACGTTCGGCACTGCCAAATCCTTTGTCATTTTCAAAAACCCTACTCCTTATTCCTTCCGCTGCCGGTGGCCGGTGCGATAACCGCTGCACGGGGTCCTTTGACACGCTAGATCGCTCTCGATCACGGTGCTTTATACTTTCGTTTATTCGTGCGCTTCACGACTCTTTTCTCTCCCAAATCGTGCGCTTCACGATTTGCGCGTCACATCATCACTTCCATATACTCGTCGCTGTCTTGTACCTTTCTGTATTCACCGCTTTCTTGTACACTTTCCGCTTTAGTTTAATATACTATTTTATTATATCATACAGTCCACTATTACTCTCTACCTTCCTCTCTCACAACCTCTATACCTCATTCCTCTCGCTATAGTTCCAAACAAACAACCTAATCATCCTCTTCCTCCTTTTTCCCTACGTAATATGCCATATTTACAACAATACTCTTCATAACCCATCGAGTGGAATATTTTACAACAATTTAGGCGAAGCAAAGATCGACAAAGCTACATTAACGCTACTTACAAGGGAACATATTCAGATGCGAAAATCCGATTTTGATGAAACTTATGGGAGCTTCTAGTTCTTTGAAAAATATTTGACACGTATTTTTTTTTATCGGCAGACATCCACTTTGAAGGGGTGAAAACAGCCCTCAAAGTTGGGGTTCAAAACCACATTTTTTGAGATATCTCGGAAACCAGAGATCGAAAAAATTTGAATTTTTTCTTAAATTGTGTGTTTTTCAATGGGAAATGTAGTCGCGCAAGAAAATTTTAACAAAAGTTTTTTGTTTAAACAATATATTAAAATTTTGATTTTTTTTGCAGTTTCTTTTATTTATTGTTAGTTCATTTTAATGTAAATTTGGGTGTGTGATCTTTGATCCAAAATAGGGGATACATGTTTCAGGATTTTCTTTTTTTTTGCCATTTAACAATAATTATGCATAATGGAAGATAGTCTTGCACCTGGCGTGCGTAGGAAGGAATTCTGGCTTGTTTCATCGAAATATAAGCATTTAGTATAAACGTGTATAGTATTTTAAACAATACCATTGGGTTATGTGTCGTTTATTGTTTTATTAGTAGCTAAAGAAGGTGGCGCAGGTAGCAGCGTGAAATACTTCAGTCAACCACGTTCTAAATAATTCTTTCGTTGGTTTACCCCATGTGGAAGCTTCAATATGGACATTAGGTGCCGTGAACACACTTCTTCGTACACGAGGTCCTAACTGCCCTTTGACTCCTTTCGAAACAATATACAATGGCGATAGCAACTGTCCATCAGCTGAAATTGTGGGCTGGATAGTGTAGCTGTGAGTTGTTAACGATATAGATTGGACAAGAGCACCCGTTTCTTTTTCACCTTTGTGTGAAAGTGTTCGACCAGAGTGCAATTCCAACTGGAACCCACTTTGATCACTATTGAAAATATTGTTTGCGCCATAATTTTCAAAATACCCTTTCACATGACACACAAAATCGTCTGCTGCTGCGGTCAAATCTGTTAAATGGTTACTATGATGGCGGGTAGCGAGTTTCGTCGTTTTTCTTGATACTATATTATAGTTCTCTTTAAACTTCCACAACCAACAGGACGATGCCTGAAATCCTGCTAAATTTATTGATGAATTTTCGATCATTGCCCACCGTCTCAAATTTATGTGGTGTACCAAAATTTTATTATTTCTTGCTACAATAAATTTTTCAAGTGTAGCCTTTATTAATTTCTTCTTCCCATCTGTATAAATCTGATTGTCTCTTCAATTTCTTGTATTGGTTTTTTACAGTTTGGAAGTTTAGTGTTCTTTTTCTTCCACTCTTCCAATAATCTACAGCTTTCTTCTTATATTCTAAATCAATGTCTACATATTCCATTTCTTCTGGACTCTCGTGCGGAGAACTTGAAGACGACGGTTTCGATGTTGACGCTGATTCCAAATCTTCTTCATCTTCGGGAATATTAAATGAAGTCGGTTCGTCTGTTAGGTCATCGAATATCAATTGTTGTTGCGTTTCGAAATTCATGTACCCTGCTTCTCTGTACCTATCAATCAGATCTATAATAATGTGGGCCAGTTCAATTTCCTTCCCATTCGTGGGTGTTCCCTCGTTATTATTACTGTTATATGTTTCCATCAAAATGTTTATAACGTTCGTCGGATTGACCTTCATGTTTATAATAACGAATCTAACAAGAAAAATAAACAATCAGCAAAAGTAAAATTAATATAATTATCGGATGTTTTTTTGATTATCGTCAGAAATTATTTGTTTTATGTGGCACTGTTTTAAAAATCCAAAAGAAGTAGCCTTAACTTCTTAATATCCACGTTGCTTTACAAACCGTAATGCAGAAAGACTAATACCACACGTAGCAAAGTGCCCATATTTATACATTCTTAAGACACCTTACGTTTCCCACTCTCTCACCCTAACAACCAATAGAAATGTTTGAAAATATTCGTGTTCTTCTGAAATGCTATATATAACCGAGGTAAAACTGATGTGAGGCATTTGCCACCAGCTCGTTTCAGAGCTACCATAAACGACGAGGGAAACTCCAACTTCGAGGATTCACAGTTTAAAAAGGCTGCAGGTATATTTTGACCGAAGGCCCAACGACTGCAGAAATTCACAGGCGAATTGGCTATAAAAGTCGGTACCCTTACTCCGCCGCGGTAATTAGCACCGCGTCACGCTGCTACCTGCGCCACCTTCTTTAGCTACTAATAAAACAATAAACGACACATAACCCAGTGGTATTGTTTAAAATACTATACACGTTTATACTAAATGCTTATATTTCGATGAAACAAGCCAGAATTCCTTCCTACGCACGCCAGGTGCAAGACTATCTTCCATTATGCATAATTATTGTTAAATGGCAAAAAAAAAGAAAATCCTGAAACATGTATCCCCTATTTTGGATCAAAGATCACACACCAAAGTTTACATTAAAATGAACTAACAATAAATAAAAGAAACTGCAAAAAAAATCAAAATTTTAATATATTGTTTAAACAAAAAACTTTTGTTAAAATTTTCTTGCGCGACTACATTTCCCATTGAAAAACACACAATTTAAGAAAAAATTCAAATTTTTTCGATCTCTGGTTTCCGAGATATCTCAAAAAATGTGGTTTTGAACCCCAACTTTGAGGGCTGTTTTCACCCCTTCAAAGTGGATGTCTGCCGATAAAAAAAAAATACGTGTCAAATATTTTTCAAAGAACTAGAAGCTCCCATAAGTT